>NW_013563297.1:0-162194 GCF_000968595.1 Rasamsonia emersonii CBS 393.64
GCTGCAAATGAGAAGCAAAAGAGAAAGCAAGAGAGGCGCCGTACATATATAGGACAGGAAGATGCTTTAACTATTGAAGAAGGGATAGATCGTGTACGAAGAGCTAATGAAGAGGAGAGTAGGGTGGTTGAGGTTACTGAGGAAAGACCACAAAAACGTGCTGCACGTCAGTGCAGTATATGTGGAACAGTTGGGCATACTGCCCGTACATGCTCCCAGCGTACAAGAAATAGTTCTTAATGTAATTAGATGATTTCTCTATATAGTTGTGGTGAAATTTGACTGTGAAGCTGTATGATGGTGGGGAAGTGTCCGACTAGGCCATTTGTCCGACTAGGTTATAGATCACGTTATAGTTAGTTATAGTTAACTAACTAGTTAGTTACATGGAAGAACATGCATACTGCGTACTTGGCTCAACAAATAGCAGCAATGGTTCTTGGAGAATGATAGAATGGTTCCTGCAGAAGCTACAGGATGATGCCTGTGTGTGATAAAATATACTCTGAACTGACAGCTACAGAGTGTCTGCTGCGCGGAGAACTTTTCCACCGCTTTCGCCGAGCACGGACAAGCAACGTCGCCAACTGCCGATCCGATGTCGCGGCGATGACGTCGATGCTTGGCGGGGTCTCCTCCTGGACAACCATCAAAAAGGCCAATTGCAGCATCCTGGACCACTCAATCCTCCTCCTGCGCATCCCTCTCGCTCCGACGGTCGTTTCTTAATTTAATTTGCCCGTCCTGCTCTCCCCTTATGCGCTTTCACCACCTCCTCGCCACCCCTCTTCTCCGCAGGCCTCCCTCGTCCATCCTAACCTCTGCTCCTTCGCTCAAGCCATACCATCGCATCGCGTTCAGACCTATCCATTGCTCTTCAGTCAACATGTCGGGCGTCAGCCAGGCTTGCTGTTCGTATGTATCGCCGAATCAATTCTGGGCTTATACTCTGTTGGCTACGTGCTAACGCGTCCTCTCCTAGGATTCCCCCCGTCGTGTCCAAGGGATACAATGCCAAGGGTGAATACAAGACCATTGGTGGCCTGAAGACATGTCAGTGCCGTCCTACTGTCTCCAGGTAGATGTGCAATTGAGAATTGGCTGACGGAAACAGACGTCACGGGCCCAGAGTCGGCCACTGATGCGATCCTGGTCATTTATGGTGGGCAGCTCCTTGCTCTTAAGTAGTGCCAAAACCTTTTGTCATGCTAATCTGTGATTCTCCAGACATCTTCGGTTTCTGGCCACAGACCATCCAGGGTGCCGACATCCTGGCTACCTCCGACGCTCAGCGGAAGTACCGCGTGTTCATCCCCGACTTCTTCGAGGGCAGCCCCGCCGATATCTCGTGGTACCCGCCCCAGACGGAGGAGCACAAGCAGAAGCTGGGCAACTTCTTCCAGACTAGGGCGCCGCCGCCACTCACGCTGGCCAAGATCCCTGGCGTCGTGGCGGACGCGAACAAGCTTGCCCCTGGTGGCAGCTTCCAGAAATGGGGAATCCTGGGCTACTGCTGGGGCGCCAAAGTCGCAAACCTGACCTTGACCAAGGATTTCAACGTCAAATTCAATGCCGGCGTGCAGTGTCACCCGGCCATGCTGGACCCGAACGACGCGAAGAACGTGACGGCGCCGATCGCGCTGCTGGCGTCCAAGGACGAGAACCCGGCCGACGTCAAGGCGTACAAGGACAACCTGCAGGTTCCCAATCATGTTGAGACCTTCTCGACCCAGATCCACGGATGGATGGCGGCCCGGGCCAACCTGGAGGACCCGGAGGTCCGCAAGGAATACGAGCGCGGCTACAAGACCGTGCTGAACTTTTTCCACCAGCACCTGTAAAAGCTGGAAGAACGGGAAGGAAATGACTACCAAAGGGGACAATGTATCAATCTAGATCTGTGTCAATTAGCTCAATTCAATCTATTAATGACATTTATCAAATGCCTATCGTTGGTTTCTCTGTAGAGAAATAGTTACCCTCATTCCATCTTAACAGTCCGTAAATGATATCAATTGATGAATAATCCAGCACTCTCTGGGTAGAGAAACGATAAAATAATACTCAGAGAATACCTACTCCGTAATCCTCCATGCCAAGCCGGGACGAGCTTCCATAGCGGGCCGTTCCCACTGTGGCCACTTTCGTGCCGCATTCCGAGTGAGTGCATCGATAAAAGCCCGGGCTGCCGACTCGATATATCCGGCGCTGTTCGGAGATCATATCAAATTCTGTTTCTGCATATATGGCCATGTTCTATATGTTCTCTTCTTTTCTTTTCTTGAAGCAGATCGTTGCTGTCTGTCTGTTATCTTGATTGCCAATTGCTTCATTTAATCTACTGTACTGTACAGTACACTGTTCCGGTGGGGCTACGACGTACTGTACGGAGTACATGCATTCAAGTATGTACCCACATAATTAGTTCATGTACTGACTACAGAGTACTGTACATGTATGTGTATATCTTTCTTTCTGGTCCCTCGAATCTAACTGACTGGTTTCATGTGAAACGAAAAGAAAGGAAAGAAAAGAAAAGAAAAGAAAAGAAACGAGGATAATGCTCGACAAATCCGTCCCAGACGACAGTCGCAACCAGACCATGCGTTCGACCTAGCTAGCTACCTATATAGCCACGTTAGTAACATAACATATAGGTCGCCGCCGCGCTGTTTCATCCCAGACAGAACAGATATTATCTCAATGTTCTTCTTATCGTGTGACAGAGAAGCTATGTCTCTTTTCCACCACAACAACCGACATGAGTCGAATCGGTCGCGGCAGCAGCCTTTGTCAAAGGAAAACTCGGCTTCGGCTGCTGCAGGACATTCCACCACGCCTGCGGAATCAGGATCAGAGCGCCACAGTAATGAAAATGAACGACCGTCGTCGCTGTTTGGCAGATTTCGTGGCGAAGGGATGAAGCATCTAAGTGCTTTGCATGATGATCAAAGAGAACACGATGTGTCGGTACGTTATTCTGCTGTTGATTCTTTTCTACTTGCCGGGGAAGGACTTGGTGTCAAAATGAAAGGGGGAGATCATTTTTATTAGCAGCTGCAAAGCCAGTTGGGCTGATTCTTGTGCTGTCCGCAAAGTCCACTGAATCCGGCACAATTCACCTGCAGAAGAATCATGGGAATCAAGACCACCATGACGCTGTGCCAGTACGACCATCTGTCGAGCCAAAACAGCCTACTAATATTCCCGACGCTCTGGAACACACTCTCGAGTCGATCAGCAAACACAGCGATGCTGATGGCAAAGCTGATCACCAGGAAAAGCCTTCTCATGGCCGGAAGACAGGTCTGACGAAGGCGGACATAAAGTACCTGTTCTCCGGAGCACCGCACTTTATTCTTGAAAAGGGCAGGCATAATCTCTGGTATCCCCATGCGATTTTCCCCTGGGACCTCCACGACCCGACTGTCCATGATCTCTGGGATAGGCAGCCATTGCGCCACGAGTCGTTTACCCTGTCGACGCTGCATGCGCATCTCCCTGTACCCGACAATTGGGCATTGGGTGGGTCTTCCAAGGCCCAAAAGACAGTGGAGGACCAGAAGACTACCAGAGATGGAGCAGCAAGACGGTCGACCTTTGATATCGGCGTGTTTGAGGTCCCCAACATGCTGTCCATCAACGGAAAGGAGCCCGGCTGTGTCGGCTTCCGTCACTTCCTTGAGATCCCCGTGGCGGACCGGGTGCAGAATAAGCCATCTGTGCCCAAGCCAGCGGTTGATCGCTCGAGGCTTGCACAGCTGCCGGCCTACGAGGCATTCGATATCATCCAGCATCTTGGTGATCCGTATTCTGAATGCAACAAGGACACGGTGCTGGACCGGCACAAGCTGATCTGTGAAGGGCCCCCGGCATGGAAGTGTATCGGTGTGAGAGAGGTCCATGTCAAAACGATCGTCGACCGCTTAGAGGAACTGGGCAAGTTCCGGACCGATATCTTACGGGGAGGCAAGACCATAACGATCCTCGATAAGGAGTCCCCAGACATCCTGTACAGAAACCTGTATACGAACTTTCTCTACCCACCACCACCGACGAAAGTCACGGGCCATCGGGATCTTCGGAGTCTCAAAGCCCAGATCGAGGTCTTGACTCGGGTGCTCGCCGTGAAGGGTGCATGGGTGGACTTCAGCCTGGTGGAATGGCGCTTGCGAGTTGGCCAGATTCTGTGGGAAATGCCCCCTCACGCAGATGGGGATTGTGTCGAACTGAAGCATGCCGTTTCCTCCGAAGACGACAGGAGGCGCCAGGCGCGGCTTGAGCAGGGTGCAGAAAGGCATGGCTCTTGCTGCAGCTGCTCCTGGCTGCAGAGCTGCTCGTCCGACTGGACGCTGTTGTCCGGCTAGGCATCTTGGAGCATTCCAAGGATATGACCGTTACACCCCATGAGGTGGAGCATCTCGACAAGCTGCGACACGGCAAGGTCAACTGGGACCTCGTCTTTGTGCAGCGGTTCTTCGACAACTTGACTGTCAAGTACTGCCCGCCGTCCGCCCCGCCGCAATCGCCACCATCCAGTGGTGGTCATCAAGGTTCGCCCCAGAAACCCAGGAGACAGAGCTTTCTTTCCCGGATCGGAAGTTTCAGACACCATCATCAACACGAAGACATTGGATGTGCATGGGACTGCGTCATCTCCCCACGTCGTGCGGAGCAGCAGCTGCAAGGCTTGCTTGTCTTTGCTGACATGATTGGCTGGCCAGAGCGTGACAGACTGGAGGAGACGATTCGATCCAAGCTGCAGATGCGTGAGAAAGCATCAAATTTGGAGGCAGCGAGCGCTGTATACAGCTCGCCAATCCGCAACGAGCGTCCGCTGATCCTTGGGAAGAAAGAGATGTACCGCAAGAGTCCGTCTCGTCAACTAGTGGTGCTCCATGAGTCGGGCGGCTCGGCTGAGGCCGATATGCCTGCTGATCTTGGTGGCTGGCTCTCTCGATCCTGGCTGGCGGGCTTGGTGCTCCCCGGTGAAGCCATCAGTCACTTCCTCATGGCGACCATTCTTGAGAACGACAAAAAGGCCATGGCAAAGCTGGGACCAATGGCGAATCTGCATGGCGGGTTTGCATATGCCGGCCGCAGCTGGTGGAGTACGAGGTGCATTGTGGCCAGGGTCTTGACTGCTCTCGGCGGGAGCGCAGCATGCATGGGCTGGGCCAGGATCGGTGTGCTCCCTCGTGATGCTGCGAAGGGACAAGTGCTGGAGAACACCTGGTTCGAGGTCGACGTGAAGAGCGTGCCGTCGTCGCCGACGACGAAAAAGCCGCGCATCCATCAGGGGACCAGAGTCGCCTTGGAGTCGAATCCGCTGGGAAGGGGGGAAGTGTCCGCCAACACGTTCTCCATCCCGGTAGACATTCCACCATCCTCATCAGATAATAAGGAGGAAATTGCATTTCGTGAGCTGACGCTGTCGCTGTCTACCGTCGACGAGCGTCCGCCGCTTGTCAAAGGTATTACGGCTGCCAGGGAAGCATCCGTCTCGTTCGATCTGAGTACGACTGACGGAGAGATTACTTCTACGACGATTACATTCCCACTGAGGTACGACGTGCACTTTATTTCGTCGTACACCTGCCGTCCACCGCGCGGATACGTGGCGCGCAATGGGTCATCCGACCAGGAGCAGCATGACCATGACCATCACCATCACCATCCTCATCTCCCAGGCCATCCACTCCACAATTCATACACTTACAAATACGTCCCGTTGACATCTCTGCGTCCTGACATGCCAGCACCGTTGTCATCTACCTCCGAACACGAAAAAGAACACCATCACTCTGAAGATAATGACCCTGCACACGCTTACTCTCATCATCACAATCACAATGATAATAATGACAACACCCGCCCACAAGAACAAGAACCAGTCTGGATCCTCGACGCCCGCGGCAGTCGCGACAAGGAGGCCTTTGCGCGGGCCTGGTGCGCATCAGCCGGGACGAGTGCCATCATCGGCCGCGTGGGACGGACCTGTCTGGCATGCTGTATCAGGGAGGCGCGAGCGGTGGATGTGGGAGTCGTTATTCGCGTGGACTAGGTCTGTTTATTGTGGAGGCTATCTCTTCTCTGCTCAGCTCTTCTCAGCTCTTCTCTTCGCTTCTCGGCTCTTTTGTTTTATGCTTCACATATGGCGGTATAATATATAATACCTACCTACCTCGTTTGTCATGATAATTGTAATTTCTAATGATGGTAATGATAACGATAATGATAATGATAGACGAAAACAGCATAACATGGGTATAACGATGATGATGTTGATAATGGCACCAGTGTAATGTACATACTTACTATGCAAGACAAATAAGTTCCATTTGACGACCTGATGACCTCCTAGGAATTCAAAATCCGCCATAGCCATCAGCTCATGTTCTGTCTGTCTGTTTGTCTATATGTTTACCTTTTCTTTTCTTTTTCTTTCTTTTTATGTGTTGCTTTGCTCCCTCTGTAAGGGAGCAAGCAAGCAACCAGATAGTTTCATGTTATCATGTTATTATTACTCTGTACTTTCATTTTCATTGATTTGCTTTTCTTCTTCCCTTGCAATGAAGTAAAATAAAGTAAGTGATGCTACCTATCTACCTATCTATCTATTATCGGATACTCTGTACATCACGTCGAATTCCCAACTCAACTCTACTCTACTCATCCAAGACTCGAGTCTTGAGAAAGAGAAAGAGAATGAGAATGAGAACCCGATGATTTTGATAGATAGCAGGTAGGATTCGGATTTTATTTCAACAGCTGACAGCCAACGGACGAGGTTGATATACAAACAAATAACGTCTCGGCTTGGAGACAAAACAGTACAAAACAAATCAATCAGTAATTACTGACGTACTGACTGGACCAGTCTGTTAGTTTTAACACGCAACACGTCCCATACGGGAACACCGGGGGTTTTGAAAAAAACCGTCTATCAATGGTTATGCAGGTTTTTTTTTGAACCTATTTTTTTTTTCTGCCGTAAACGTAGAAAATGATTCTTAAACAGTTATGTAACAGTTAAGTATTAGAAAACGTTAGATTTCTTTTTTTTTTTCAAAAAAAATGTTAGTTATAGAAGACATCAGGCTTAGGATAAACATTAAATTTGCAAAAATAACACTTTTTTTTTAGAGTAAGAAATGGTTGATTATTTTTTTTACCTAAGGTTTTTTTCTACAATATATAGCCTTTATAGTATCTTTTTTACTACAACTTCAATATTTAGATAGTTTAGATAGTCTAGTACTTAGATTAGATAGTTCCTAGGTATAGAAACAATAAAACCCTCATTTTCTTCCTAAATAGTAGTTTTCGTAGGTAGTTTGATCTAAAGATGGTTTGAATCTAGCCTTAAGCGGGGGTTAAGAAAAAGAAGTTACCTAGTTAATTTTTTTGTAAATGTTAGAATTTCTATAAACGTTTATTTTATTTTATTTTTTTATAAATGGTTTAAGATAGGGAGGTTCCTTTTTGACGTTTAATTTTTTTTAAAAAAAAAACCAAAAACGGTTAATAAACTGTTGATGAACTAGTTGTTGATCAACGGTTTATGAAAACCCCGGTGGTCCCGTATGGCCCTCTGTCAGATAGGTCGTCTCATCTCTCACTCTGCCCAATTTCCTTTCCGTTTACGTAGAGTAAGCTAGCTACTACTAATATTATATATACGCTATACCCAATCCAATCCAATTCATTCAATTCAAAATGAAGAAAAAAAATACCATTATATCTATCCCTGGGCGAATCGAATCGAGTCGAGTCTATCCATAACACAACACAACACAACATAACGTTAATGAGGAAAAACGTAAATCAGTCAGTTAGGTATATCTGATAAACAAAAGAATGGAGGAAGGAAAGGTAGCAAGGGGAGCCAGGGTTTTCTTTTTCGGCGGTCGGTAGTGATTTGATGTGATTGATGTGATGATGTTTGCAGGGTATCTTATCTTATCTTTCTTCGATAGATAGATAGGATGGATGAATGAATGAATTGCCTTCGACTGGGAAAATCTCTTTTTTGTTTGGTTTTGATTTTGTTTCTTTTGCTGCTGATGATGAGAACCTAGGCTGGGCTGGGATGGGCATGGATGAGATGAGATGAGATAGGATGCGTGGAAGCAAACAGACAAACCATGACATGACCATGGCCACGCTTTCTTTTTCCGAAATTATTGATTGATTCATTCATTAAATTCGAATTCGAATGCCGTCTCCAGCCTAGTAGGCCATACATTAAAAAAGAAAAAAAAGAAATGACCCATGTAGAAATAGAATAGAATCACTGGGTCAAAGAAAATCGAGTTTTTTTTTGTCTTTTTTTTTATTTTTGTAGGATCCAAACCGAAACCGAAAGTGGTCTCCTTTTTGTTTTTTGTCTTCCTGTCTTTCTGTCTTTCCTGGCTCATGCACATCCATCCATCCATCCATCCGTATTCGAGACCCGATCAATCGATCCATCCATCCATCAATCCATCCATCGCTTTCTGACTGTGTCAGGGAAAACCATTTCAACCGAAAAGGGGGGGAGGAGGGAAAAGAAAGAAATAAAGCCATGACACCGAGATCGAACTCGAACTCGCCCCGGTGGTGATGGTGGTGGTAGTGGTGGAAGTTTTAGTTAACACAGAGTCATGAGAAAAGAAGAAGCAAAGAAAAGAAAAGAAAATCCGTAAGACCGTCAGCAGTAGGAGAGGAATAGAAGAAGAAGTCTAGGAGATGTTTTTTACCGGCCGGAAAGAACCCGGAATTCGAATCGAGACCATGAAAAAAAAAGAAATTTCTCTGGGGGAAGTCGATGATTGCAATTCGAGCAAACAAAGGAAAAAGAAACGCAATCCAGAAGGGGAATCCGAAAGTAGCAAGCAAAGAAAAAAGGAAAAGAAAAAAGACGAATGCCGCCCATAACAATCCTTTTGCGCCCGCTAAAGACTAGACCCGGAAAAAAAATAGAGAGGGAAAAAAAAAAGAAAAAAAAAGGCAAACGCAACGTCATTAGGGTAGCCGAAAGTAGAAAAAAAACGAACATAATCAGTCGACTGGAGAGGAGAGAAACAACCGCTCTACTGGCCTGACGACGGCTGCTGCCCTCCAGAATGGCCCATAGGTTGCTGTTGTTGTTGCCCAGGGAAATTGCTGGGAACCTGCTCAGGAGTAGGAAACATCGGATAGCCTCCCTGTTCCATACCCGGTCCGGGTCCGGCTGAGGTCGGGCTCATCGTGGTCCATGACTGGAACCCCATGGCAGGGGCTGTTGCCTGGCTGGCGAAGTTAACCGGCATCTGAGCACCCTGCATATTCGGCATCGTGGCGCCAGGACTCTGGATAGGCGAGAGAGTCGCGAGCTGGCCCATGTTCTGCTGGCCGGGACTGGTCATCCGCCGCTTCATGTCTGGGGGCATTTGCTGCGCGTACTGGCCGGGATATTGCGACACCAGCTGGGGCGGCTGCTGTACCGGCGGCCACAGCGAGCCATCGGGTTGAAGGGCATACGGCGTGCTGGGACTCATCATCTGCGGATGCCCGGAAACTCCAGGCACGCCAGCAACGCCAGGCATGGGCGATGTCGAGGGAACGGGGGCGACGGGGGTGCCTGGCTGCCTCCACATCACGGGCGACGGGTTTCCCATTCGAGGCTTCGTCGCTGCGCCTGTGCCTGCGCCTGCTGCCATCATCTGCTGTCCATCGAACATGCCCGATCCATCCCACGACACCGACGGATCCAGCGATTGCGTCGTCACGAACTCGGGGTGGACGGCGGGATCTGAAGGGGTAAGCATTCTCGAATCAGCGCTCCTCTTTCTTTCTTGCTTGCTTTCTTTCTTCACCCTCGTCTGGAAGGGACCAACCTGGGCTGAACGGCGACATCGTCCCTCCCGCGAAGGCAGCAGGATTGAATGCAGACATATCCGCTGCCGAACTCAGAGGAATCGGCTGATACGAATACATCGTCTCTCCCGGGTCAATCGCCCCTCCTCCGGCACCCAGGGCGGGCGGTGATGACGAAGCCGTGGACGGATCGGTCGAAGGCGTGTCCAGCTTCGACCCGGGCCGTGATCGCTTCTCCACCGGAGGTTGCTGGTCAACGGGGAAGAAATGGCATTCTTTTCTCAGTCGAATGCAGTTCTCGCACCGGCCTTGCGCATCGTCTGCGGCGACGAGGCATCGTATCTTTCTTCTGCGGCAATGCACTGTGGGATGTGAGCCGATGCTTTCGCGCATCCACGAAAGACATGCAATCAGAGATAACAGCAAAACTAACCGCATGCGACCGAAGTACGGTGGTATCCAAGTTTATTGCGTTTCTTGTCCGCGCTCGATGCTGTGCTGGAGCTCTCCATGACCAAGCCTGTTGGATTCGGTATCGGGCACGCTGTCTCGACGGCGACTGCAGGCATAGCTCCAATGAGCAGGAATATGTAACGGGAGGAGGTAGGAAAGACGCATCAATGAATCCTGTTTAGGATGCGTGCTGTTTGTTTTTTTTTTCTTCTTCCTTCCAGCGGTGAATGAATTGGTGACGATGCAGTCACACAGAGTGACTATTCACCGCGCGACAACGAGAGGACACAGCAACGAAAAGATAACGACAAAACCAATGCCATCACATTCAAGCCCCAACTGACTAAGAAAAAAAACTCCACACTAAGACCGCCACACAAGTGACAGTCGTATTGCCCCGATGGCAACAACTGACAACAACCCCACGGGTCGCACCGAGAGTTAGCGACCTCTGATCCTTGGTTCAGAGGAAGGAACAAAGGATCGGAATGAACAAACAGGATGGAGAAAGGGGGAAACAACAACAACAAAAAAGAAAAAAAAAGAGGACCAAGAAATTAAAAGAGTTGTCCAGAAGCGGGGTGAGAATTTTTTTTCTCGGGCTGACGAAGGTCAAAGTAATAATAAGAACAACCCGGTCGAGAAAGTCATCAAGTGAGCCAAGCTAATCGTGGGGTGAAACGCCTAGGCTTTTTTTACACCTCTGTGTGCGCCAGATGAGAACTACTCCAGCGATCTCTCTTACTCCTTACTGACCTAGGGAAGAATAGTATGATCTTGGAATGCTCTCTCTTCTGCTTCGAGTCTAGTCGCAGGCCGCAAGAAGCTTGCATCGTCAAGATGGGCTTGTAACAAATCAACTTAATGTCGATAGACTTCAGGGGCTGGGGAACCA
Source organism: Rasamsonia emersonii CBS 393.64 (assembly GCF_000968595.1). Classification (NCBI taxonomy): domain Eukaryota; kingdom Fungi; phylum Ascomycota; class Eurotiomycetes; order Eurotiales; family Trichocomaceae; genus Rasamsonia; species Rasamsonia emersonii. Next base: position 11,189 of record NW_013563297.1, read on the forward strand.
ATCATGATGATCGTGTTCATTACGGTTCTGTGGGACCCAAGGCGATATCGTACAAGACTGTCGCGATTGATTATTGATGGAGATGGCAGATTATCTCAGGAGAAGGGCCGGTGTGTACGGTACCGTAACTACAGGCGAGTTACTACTGGGCCCTGGCTCGTGGTCGTCGACAAGAACATGGCATCTGCAGAGAGCAAAAAAGACGAAGCCACCCACGTATGGTGCCCTGACCTCGCGCATAGCGACTGGATATTGGTGATTTTTTTTTTTGGAGAGTGGCATCGGATCGCGGCGAATTAGCTCAGCGGGACCGTCAGTTGCTGATGATGGTGGGGATCGTTCTCCATTTCTTTCTCTAAGGCCTCCCCCAAGCGGGTTAGGGCGGCGATGAGACCTGTCAATCCCTACTGTATCCATATCATTCTTTCCTGACGTGATTTGTTCGATGAAGGCTAAGTACCCAAGGTTCCGAATCCCAGCTACGGGGCGCATTTCTCTTGTTGACTGACTGCTACGAGAGCGTATCCAGCGTCTCCGGATTCCTAGAATAGCAGCTTACTCTCTGTGAGTTTTTTTTTCTGGGTTCCTTGGATGTCGTAGGACCCTTGATTATGACGGACCCTGGGCAGCTCAAGCCATCAATCAGCGCGATCTGGAAGTGGGCTGCGCGAACAGACGGCTGTTACGTCTGTGCTGAGCTGCCATCATGCATGGTTGGGGTGAGAAAATTGTTTCATGCCTTCAAACGTCTAGCCGTGAGTTGCGATGTGAGGAATTACATGGGGACGACTTTCTTGCAGATAAGGCGGGCGGAAGGACAGGGGACTCGGAGGGAGTGTTGCACATCAACGTGAGGCACGAGGTTCCACGTTCCTTGCGCGTGTCGTTCACATGGCGACCCAGGCAGGGCATGGATGATGGACGGCGAAGACCGAAATTTCCCGGTGTGACAGAGCGGCTATTCCCAAGACGAAGAGATTTCCCGGAAGCTCCATCTTCGGGGGCAGGCAGTGCTGATTACCGAATCCGACAGGCGTGCAGAGATTGGGTTTGGACGACAAGCATGACCTGCAGACAAAGAGCTGGGGGAAAAGATCGACAGCGACGCTGGCATGCCAAAAAGACACCTGCTAAAACGAGCATATGACGGTGGGGTCGACGAAAGAAGGTTTAATTAAGGATCATATCTCCGCAGTAGCGTCTGTCTGGGAGAGCGTGCGTCTGATGCTGCGGGTTGGGCTGTCGGAGGCGACTGACGTCCGTGCGAGTGGATGATTGATGGAAATGAGGGGATGGCGACAGGGATGGCCAGCAGATCTCAGGCTTCGGCGCTGGGGCGAGCGATCAAGGGATTCCAGTATCGTCCTGGAATCCTGCCGGTTTGGGCTTAGCGCGACCCGGCGAACGTGTCAGCAGCGTGGCTTGGACGGCCGTTGCTCGCGGCCCAATCAGCGCGCCCGCCGTCTTCCACAGCCATGGCTCGCGTCGCTCCACGGCGTTTCGACGATGCTTCGACGCCCGCCCTGCCTCGCCTCCCCACCGGCGCCCCACGGACGCTGCAACGCCGATTCCAGGGCTGACTCGCCCTGCGACGGCACTGGACGGCGCCTGGGTGCACGGCAGACGCTGTGCGCGGTGCACAGTGCTCTGTGCTCCGTCATCCCAGGCAGCGCGCCAAGAGCCGGGGGTGGGCGCTGATTGAGGATGGCTTGGAGCTGGGGAGATGGTGAAACAGCTTTCCAGCTCCCTTCGCGCTAGCAATCCGGACCGGCATCGGCGCCGGCCTGCTTATGTGATCACGACTTCCCCCGCCGCCAATCAGGGGCCGCCTCTCTCTCCGGGCTCGTGCCAAGCCCCCAAAGCTGTCTATCAGTCGGATGTCCTCCGTCCAGAGTACAGATCCAGCACGCACTGTCCAGTGTCCTACCACCGAATCCTCCGTCCGGATTCTGTACGGAGGTAGAGCGCTGTTCTGATGTGATCCATCCTAGCCTTCTTTGACGTCATCCTGCGCTTCGCATCGAGCGCCTGCGATGGCGAGCTGGAGTGCTGTGTCGCTCGCTTGCGTCTGCCACTGGCATCCACTCAATTTCCCCCTAACTGCAGGGCCCCGCTTGTTCCTGCGCCACTCCTGGTATCAGAGAAATTAATCGCGTTGTGCGAGCTCCACATCGAAGCTGCAGCCGCCTTCGCTTGAGCCTCTGGTAGGAGCATCCGCTCGAAGGATTCCAGAACGCATCTTAAAGTGCGTATCATTCGTCCGTTACTTTATCCGTTGCACCTAGAAGCCAGGCCCTGGAGCACACACGTCGGTACAGAGCTGCGGAGTACTCCGTACAGCCCTTCACACACACCGCTGGATGCACCGCCAGCAGACCGTACTGTAGTTCCATGCAAGGCTAACGTCGCTCCATTTTGCCAATCGAATGCCGGCCTCGACGTCGATACAGCTTCCTTTTCGAGCAAGTCTGATTGCTGATAGATACGGAGGATTATTATTGTGAAACGTTGAATCATGAGCCACTACTCTGCTCATACAGAAGAAACGATTGCTACGGAGATACGGACAACGATGAGATTCGCGTCATCGTTTCCCTTTCAAGACTCGTACATGGATGGTTCGGTGGTTGTGCTTGGCATGAACTATGATGGCTACTGGGCCAATCATCGCCAATGCGATTTTTGAAACGCGCAGGCTTGAATTGGATAAGAATTTCTTCTTCGCTCGGGTTTTTTTATCTCCCCCATCCGAGCCTATTAATTCCATGGGACGGTGCTTGGACCGCTTTGAGACGTAACCTTGATTTTTCCAGTAGGCTTGGATGCGGGCTAAGCCTGTCTGCTATCTGTCTGCTGTCTGTCTGCCTGGCTGGCTTTGTTTAACGTGACTAACTTGCTAGTGAGGTGCTTGTTTTCATAGGAGATCTGGATGTAAGTTTTTGCGTGGTCAGACCACAGTACTCCGCACTCCGTACGGAGTAATAAGATAGCAGAGTGAGTTAGCTAGGGATGGATGTCACGCAATAATCAAGATCTTATCTCATTGAGTTTTTTTTTTTTGCTCTTGTGAATTTTAATCTCAGCTGATTTCTGCATTCAGAGGACGGTGTACAGAGTACAGTCAATCAAATCAAATACTAATCTAATCAGTAGTAGTATGTAACTATGTTAAGAACTTTCGCGCCCTCCTTCCCTTTTCTTTCTTTCTTCCTCACTTGCTTTTGATTATTTAACATACTTTAATATACTTTTTATTCTATTTTTCCCCCATCCCATAGATCCCTTCACCCTTCCTCCTTCCCCACCATTCACCAAGTAGATGTACTGTACAGTACTAATCTTGGTCCATATAAACTACGGAGTAAAAAATATGGAGTACTCCATACTCCATAGTACTCCGTATGTTTGTTTAGATTAAACTTCTTGACGATGGGGGAGGCCTCCGGAGGGGAGGGAAGAATGGGGATGTCGTAATAATTAACTAACAAGTTCTTTTTTTTTCCAGCAAAACTGGAATTGGAAATTTATCCCAGGGGGTGGCTTGGCTTGGTTTGGCTTGGTTGGGTCAGGGTGGGTGGGTTGTTAACTTGTTAGTGTGTAGCCTTATGTAGACCCACTTGGGGAATTTTGTTCATGGATGAGTTCATTATTACTCCGTATTCAGTCAGGTACGGATACCAGGTACAGTACAGAGTACGGATATGGAATACCTTCAGGTTAGGTATACCTACCTAGCTACAGTGTAGTGTAGTATCCGAGTCTTAGCAAGTTCAGGGTTCATGGTATTAGTCTTTTCTTTTCTTTTCTTTCTTCTAGAATTGTTTAGTCCTGTTAGTTAGGTACTGTACTGTACAACAGACTCATTTCTATCACTTGTTGGTTATCAACTACAAACTAGCAGGAACAGAGTCTTCGATTTAAGTATTCCAAATCATATCTTCGCCAGCCAATTAATTATTTTATTTTGCTTAACTTGACTCTAACTGTTTGATTCCGACTGGCTGGCCAACTAAGAAACTGGGCGCGTTACACATCTCTCTTTTTTGCCCCTGTAATCAGAAAGTTTTAGTTTAGGATGGTAGCATCCCATCAATCCACCTACCGAGCAAAAATTTACGAGCACCCGGTCGACTGCCCTTCCTGTTCTAGTTGGTGAGCAACGCCGCCCTGAGCTCGCGCGATTGAGGGTGAGCAGGGAGGTCGCGCGAGGGTCGCGCGACTTACCCTTAGTCATTCAGCTAAGATAGACTAGTCTCACATTCTTTATAGCGTAATTCCCGCCCTAACGGCGCATTTCCTAAAGCCGCTCAAATTTAAAGTATTTCAAACCGCCAAAAACAGCGAATTTTTATATAAATTTATTATCTAGAGCGCTATGGGCATTAATTCCTTTTATGCCTCACTATGTTATACTTATTATACCTTAGTAGAGCACGCATAGGCACTTATAAGACTATCTCTATGGCTATAGTGGCTTTAACTTAAATCCTATCCTTACTGGCCTAAGCAAGCTATTAACCTTTTTATATGGTTAATAAACCTTTATAAAATAGCTATTCTTTAGATCTCCCTTACCTTTTTTTTATTTTCTTATTTGTAGCTTATAAATTGTGGTTTTCCTTTACTAAGAGAGCTACATTATGTATTGCCATTTGGTAACCCTTTATAAGCTAATTAAGGGCTGTATTTGCAGGGCTTAGAGGGCTCTATATATGCTATTTTAAAAAGGCCCTAATCATTGCAGACTGTAGTTACAATTCAATAATATTATGAGGTGTCTATATGATTAATGCCGAGCCGCATATTATTCTCAACTAAGTGCCCATATAAATGCTTGAGGACTATAAAATAGCCAATATTAAGAGGCTGAAGAAATATGATAAATGTGTAAGCATATATACCAGGATAATATTATTTTGAGTATAGTAATGGCATGAAAATGCTTATAAAGATGAAAGATGATCCATTGAAGTGTAACGGTTTGCACCATCCTTCCGTCACTGCCATACGATCACATATCGCCTCGATGGCTCATCGATGGAGGGGCGCTGAGGTGTAAGGTGCTCAGAACGCTCAGAAGAGGGGTAGAGCGGGGTAAACAAAGAACCTGACGCCTAGTAACTATATAGAATCTCCCTCCTAGGCAACTGTTATGGACCAACAAAATGAGGCGCTGTCCAACACAGCGATGCAGGATGAAACAATACCCTGCAAGGCAGAGACAAGGATTCGAGGAATCATGTGACAATATACCATAAGGACTACAAGAAATGGTATACAACATACCATAAGAGATACTAAGGAAGGTATACAGAATAGTACCATTAGGGAGGAACATAAAAGGACATTTATTCCTATTCATATATCTAGTCTTTCTAGATTGCACTCAATTCCTTCAATCCATTCAATCTATATTACTAAGATACTTACTTTGGGGGTCAGTAAGACATCTTACTACTAGTAGTATACCTTGGTATAGCTGAGTAGGTGTTGCCTCTAACCTAGTTGCATGTTGATCTTGTTTATCTTGCTAAGTCTCGCTAAGGAGCAGGTCCAGTGGTGTCTCTGCAGAGCAGGCCTTTCTGGCGCCCATCTGCATATTGGGGAGTAGGTGAGTCTTTCCGCGAGATCTTGGAGATACCGCGCTGTTACCGCTTTAATGATTTTCCCTATCGTGCTAAACAGCGTGACCGCCCGCCAGACCCGCGGGGAGTAATCTGGCTTTCCAGGATTGCGCAGGACGACTGTTCTGGCCTGTTGGAAGATTCGAGTGATACTGCCAATCCCAGCCGACTAGAAAGAAGAGCTCTACCCGCTGACCGCTGGGATGGGAGATTCCTGATGGGATTTGGGATGGGATCCCATCCCATCAAAATTGGGACAAAGTATTTGTAAAGAATAGGAGATGGGAATTTCCCTTTTAGGAGTAGATGGGAATAAGAATTTCCTATCTCATTTTAGAAATTTAGGGATGGAAATAAGAATTTTTTATCTTATAATATAAGATTATTCTTATTCCCATTTTCTTTTTTTTTTAAAAAAAATTCCTATTATTAATTATATGGTTTCCTTTCCATATGGAGTCCCTTTCCATGTGGAATCCTCTTCCATACGGAATCCCTTTCCATGTCGATTTCCTTTCTGTGTGGAAGGTAATTCCACGTGGATTTCATTTCCATGCGGAACCCCTTTCCATATGGAATCTCTTTTCAGACCAACTAATCTGTTTAGACCGCCCGATCTTTTTAGACTCTCCGGTCTTTTACACGGACCTCCTAGCCTTTCTTTGTACGGACGAATTCTCTTTACTTGTGAAGTGAAACTTTGCTTCTAATATGTCTTAGATATAGCTACCAGGATTCTCTATGGCTATGGATGGAAGTCCCTTGGATCGTGTGGCTTCAGATTGACGCTTTCTCACAGCCGTCAGCTTTCCAGCCATCCTTATTGATATATTCTCTCTCTTTACCCACGATGGGAAGAAGAGGCAGTCTTCACTGGCGATGATGCCGTATTTAACACCCTCTAATCTATTTTCAAAATCGGCTCGCGCCGCTTACCTGCACCTACAAAACAGGGTGAGCAACTCAGCTACCGTCCTCAGCTTGTCATCGAGTCAGGCTGGGTGGCTCTTATAGCCGCATAAAATGGCAAATTCGATTTGCGGGATAAGAGGGAAGGGTTCGTAGAAATATAAATGAGTTTGGGTGAGCGAATCACCTTAGCTGGATGATCTGACCACCTTACTCACCCAGCTCACCCGTTAAAGCGGCAGTGTCCAAGTGAGGAAGGAGATGTCCAAGTGAGGAAGGAGAGAGCTGCTCGCAGATTTTTGAACGATATTTTGACCTATCTATCTATCTATCAACATGTACCGTACTGTATACTCCGTAGTAAATAAAAACACAAAGAGCCAAAAATAGAATCTTCGAATCCTTGTAAATCCTACTTATTCTTGGCATGAAGGAATCGAACGAACGAAGGAAGGAAGCAGGAACAAAGGAGGGAAAGGAAGGGGACGTTATGTTGTTACAAAATGATAAATTTAGATACGTACTGTACGTATACCCAGGTACATGGTACATGGTACCGTGGTACCGTAGTAAGTACCCCTCTCGATCGAGTGTTCTCCCCTACTGGTTACCATGGACTGAGAAATTAAAATATATAAAAATAAAATAAATTAAATAAATAGTAACAGGACTAGTTGTAATACATGTCATTTTTTTTAAAAAAAAAAAAGAAAAAAATAGTGTTTTCGTTAGTTGTCTACTTACCTGACTCATTACGTACATACTGCCTTGCAGCGCCCCCGTCTGCAATTTTACAGTCCAACTATTTATTATTTAGACAGAGTTATTTCATAGTAATTCAATGAAACAAAATGAAATGAAATACAATGAAATGAACCGTATGATGTCCTACAGTGCAAAACACTCACTGTCTACACAGTCCACGCTGACATCTTGTATAGTAACAATAGTATGTCTAGGGAGATAATAGATGACAACTGCAGTTAACCACATTAATTAAAGTATCTCAATCGCTGTGTAATTTCACTACATTATTTATTTCTAAATCAGTACCCACGAGCCCTCAGCCTATGTTATAAATACAGATACAGATAGATGAATGCTAAAGCATATCGAGCTTGCTTAGCTGCGAATTAATTAATAAGACCAGGAAGAAGGCAATCAAATCAAACGGAGTTTTGACTCGCACCTCCATTATACAAGGATCGGGGTTATATCGAGCCCTGGCCCATTGTATGTATGTACAGTACATACGTAAATTCTATACCGAATAGAATAGAATAGCATAGTATAAAGAGAAGATTCGACTTAACTCTCGTTGATAATAATCAACTCGTTAAAACAGAAATCGTTAACACGATGATAATAAAGACGGAATTTACGTTGACTAAGAACTGGAATTCTTACATATTTGACAAGACTGGAAATAATAATAGTAAAAAAGACAATTGCTAGATGATAGAGGTGAATATTAGAATCACGAAGAAGAAGAGAGAGAAAGAACATAGCAGACAGGTAATTCTCACACAGTACACAGACAAATAGATAAGTTCAATTTCATCAATTAAGTAATAGTTAATTAGCCTGGATAAACACAAATCTGTTCGTCACCTAATTACCTAGGTAGTAAGTACTGCATAGTGAGTAAGCACTGTTGTCAACATTTTCATCGTTGTGTTATTATTTATTATCATCATCGTCTATGTCGATGAAGACGGTAAAGACGGTTGGTGATTTTGACTGTTTGACTAACAGAACTCGTAATAGTATGAAAGACGATGAAATACTCAAAAAAGACGAGGGAATAGGCTGATTATAAGTCCAATTAATCCTTTGTCTTGGATACCTGTTTACTTTATACAACCCTAGAACTTCAGGCGTTGATAGGACTCAATATAAGATCCAGAATAAACAGAATAGACCCATTCAAGTTCAAGCCTCTTCTGATGATCTGTTGTAGTTAAACAGTATAAGAGTATTGACTATACTTTAATCCTATCTGTGCTATGCCGAGATCCTTTAATTCTGAATTTAGCAATATGCGTATTATATCTAGAGAAATGTAATGTCTAGACTAGTTCTCGGTCTAGCTCCTTTGATATACATGTAAATGCCTGTTTCTGCCTATATACTACCAAATATAATACTGTGCCTAAATAGCAACTATGAGATCTTATAGCTATACTCTCAAAACAGGGCGAGAAAAAAAAAACTCCGTCGTGAATAGAACTACTCGTTTACTAAAGTGCTCGACAAGCACTAGAGGAAATACTTGGCTTTGTCCCAGCTTAATTATGGCTTCGTATAGGCCAAAAAAAAAGTCCGGAATATACCTCCTAACCTTGGCTGTATGAGGAACAGAGAGCTATGTAGGTCTTTCAACAGGGAATCTCAGTGGAATCCCACGATTACATGTCAGACAGCCTCTATCACCGGCAAAGCGAAGAGAAGAGAGTTGTTATTGTCAGTAAAAAAAATTATCCCGAGCTAAGCACTATTACCATCTAGATCACTTGTCCAGCATGGCCATATCCTGCAATAGCTGCACAACCTCTAGACCCCCTAACCTAATATCTATCGGCGCAAATGATAACCTGATCGAACAGTGATGACGTGAGAGGACAGGAAGATGAGAAAATAGACTGATTTTTTTTCCAAAAAACTCCTAGGAATGGTCATCTTCTATCTCCTTCTTTTGTCTTAGATACCGACTGATTCACCGGTCACATAACTACTACTCCTAGGCGCTGACAATATCAATAACCAGACGAGTCTAGTAAGTATTAAGCTTTATCTTAGATTATATAGAACATATTGAAGATTCCACTCGTTGTTTGACAGCTACTTGAGGCATGATTGATGTTGTTATTATATTAGTCTGATCAAGAGGTGTCGAAGGAAAGTAAGTGCCTACCTAGGTAGGTAAGTAGGTAATAAAAGGATTTACCTACTCGAAGGTAATAGATATACATATCGAAGAGTCTAATGTTATTTCTCCATCTAAGGATTATATTTTCAATTCCTACGATATCTAAACTATAAAAGATTATATACTTCAAGGCATGAAAGCTATTTTAGAAAGAAAAAAATTATTTAAATAAAACACAATTGTGAAAATCTGGACCATTTTTCCTAAAAAATCGAAAAAAAAACAGATATAATCAAGTTTAACATTTCCTTTTTTTTTTCTGTAGAAGATACCTCTCCACAAGCTAATATATTATAAATTGCAAGGTGTTATTATTTTTTTTTAGAATAGTACACAGGAATAACAATTTTCACACACGGCGAAAAAAAAAGAGGAATTCATCTGGTCAGAATCAATCAAGAAAAAAAAAACTACATAAGAAGTAATAAATAGTAGCACGGCCACACTTTCCACTTTCTAACCCCCTTCCTCCCTTCCCCGCAGCAAGCAAGAATGAGATATATATCATTATTAGACAAGAGAGGAAACTAACTATTATATTACCTAGGTACCTACCTAGTCCAGGAATGGATGTCATGGACCAGAGCCCGTACGTATGTACAGAGTACATTACATTAGATTATGAATTATATGTATAGTTCTCGACATTAGCAGGTAAACGATTTAACTATTAGGAAGACCTCTGTAATTGTGGCGTATCCTTCAGATCTATTTAGTGGCCGTTGATATAATCCAGAACCATCAAAGATTGTATTCGAGAATAATGTTATTATCGCAACTTTAGCATCAAAATGTATTATTATAGTCTGACTCGATTATGTCTGCAGCAGAACTGACCCTGACCTAGCTCGTGAATTAGCATCTAGTAATAAGAGGGGGTAAAAATCCTACAAGCTCCGCGTATCGAAAGAATCATACTAAATTGGGTATACTACATACACGAAGAACCGCATAAAGTAAAGAATTTTTAAGTAAAGTGGTCATATCGACAAGAACGAAGACGAAGACAGAAATGCATCACGCCAGTAAAAGTCCATCAACCTGACCTGCTACTAGCAGCCTCCGAACTGTCATGCACCACACAGAGCAGATACTTCCGGTCCGGCACGACGACAATCTCATGCTTTTTCGTCCGCAGCCGGAGCAGCTTGACTTCATCGTCCTCTTCTCTCTCGTGGTGCTCGGCTTCGGCGTCGTCGCTATTCTTGTTGCTGCTGCTGCTGCTGCCAATCCCGTCCTCGACGCCGTTGCTGATGCCGTATCCGTTTTCGGCCGCGTTGCCGTTGGCCGACGGCGGATGGGACAGCGAGTGACTCAGGGCGGCTGCGCTGGTCACAAAGGCGTGGATGTGCGCCGCCAGGGCTTCTCCCTGGCTGGGCCTGTACGGCTGTTGCTGGGTGGTAGATGACGAAGAAGAGTTCGTGCGCTCATGCGAGGTAGTGCCCGAATCGGATGTGGTCGTGGAGGAGGACGGCTCTACGCCATTTCCGCGTGGATTATTGCTGCTGCTGCTGCTGCTGTTCGACGCCAGCAGCCCGGTGCTCTGGATGATGGAGCCATCTTTGCGAGAGAGGATCAGGGTCGACTGCACGCCTGGGCGCGAGGTCAGGTGGGACAGCAAGGCCGAGACATGCTGCGGAATCTGCTGCGACGGAGGAAATCAGCAATTACAACACACGACATAGTTCTGCTGAACGAATCGCACAGACTCACCGCTGTCTGGGCCATCCTCCTGGCGGGCAGAGTTGAGGCTGGTCAGAGAAGGAGGGCCAACACGTCATGCAGCCAGCTCTCATCTCTCATGGCGCATCGCCGGTCGGGCAGCCAGGCGGAAGATCGACAAGCTGTCTTGTGACTGGCTGGGAGCGCGCGCTGGTCCCTGATGACTAAGCAGGGGCCCGTTCACATGCCGCCTAAATATATCGTCGATCGATCAACGTCGCCAACAAGGGGCCTTGGCCAGCGTAATGATTTAATAGTAATGAATTCTAAATTCAATAATAGGCGCCAGCTGTCCAATTGCAGGGTGTCCTTTTTCGAGTTGCTGGTCTTCTCCTTTTCTCGTCTTAAATTTATACCCTGTCGTACCGAGTATACCCAAGTGAACTTCAACTTCCTCCTCCATAGACCTCCCCCCGCCAATACGGACGATGATCGATATATTCGACCTCTTCCTCCGCTTCCGGGTCCCCAGCCGGCCCCAGAACAAGAGCAAGGCCGGCTGGTTCGGCCTCGTGCGCCGCGACGACAACAAACACACCACCGAGTCGGTGCCGCAGCGGGTTCTGCTGGCGCTGGAGGAGGTGCCCAAATGGTACGACGTCAACCCGTTCATCCTGGGCGGCTACCGGCACGAGACGAACTCGCTGCTGGGCTGTCTGCAGAGCTGGACGTACCTGCACAACGAGTCGGGCAACATCTACTCGCACCTGATCCCGGCGATCGCGGCGGTTTTCGGCCATCGGTTCCTGTACCAGTACCTGCGCAATGAGTACGCGAATCTGCACGAGAAAGACTGGCGCGTGATCTCGCTGCAGCTGTGGACGGTCCTCGTCTGCCTGTCGACGTCAACGTTGTACCACACCATGACGAACCATTCGCCGCGCGTGGCCCATAAGTGTCTGCTGTACGACTACATGGGGATCATCACGGTGATGCTGGGAAATTTCATCAGCGGGATCTACTTTGGCTTCTACTGCGAGCCGCGCCTGCGACTAACGTATTGGACACTGGTAAGCAGTCGATCGTCTATCATCCAAACCAAGCTAGCTAATCACTGTAGATCTCCGTCCTGGGCCTCGTGACCGGCGTCATCCTGCTGACGCCCAAGTTCCATGGCCCGCAATGGCGCAGGTTCCGGCTGAACTGCTTCATCCTGACGGGGTTCTCTGCCTTTGCGCCGATCGGCCACGGCACGCTGCGGTGGGGGATGGAGTTTGTGCGGAAAACGGGGGTGCCGTATTATTTTGCAGAGGGTGCGTTAGTCTTGATTGGATGTTATTTCTACGAGGTAAGATTCCTTCTTCGTCTTCTGTCGGTGTATGTCCATGCTGACGGCTTCAAGCGACGCGTCCCCGAGCGACACTTCCCCGGGAAATTCGACATCTGGTGGCATTCGCACACGATCTGGCATCTGTTTGTCGTTATGGCGATTGGAATGCACATCTTAGGGCTGCTGAGCGCGCTGGACTATGATTACTATAATCGATCAGCCTGTCGGGCGTGATCTATATCCATTCATGAGCATCGTGCTCTGCTATTTATAAACTAGACTAGACTATATAATACCGGGTTAAAGGCAGGCAGGAAAAGGAGGGCAAGGCGAAACAAAGGGAATAGACTTAGACGGTTCGGTTGGTCCGTTGGTTTGGCTCATTGATTTGATTTTATTTATTTATGCATTGTATTACTCAGTCATCATTGTATTATTATCATCTTTCCAAGGCCCTTCCTCTTCTCTTCTTCGTTTGTCCCATATTTCCCATTTGTCATTGCCATTATCATTATCATTGTTTCAATCAAACAACAATACTTCATTCCTCCCCTCCTCCTCCTCGAAATCGTCAGTTATCGAACGTGTTTTCTCACCGCTCTCTGTCTTTCTTCCTCTCCTGTAGAAAGCAAGCAAGCAAGCAAGCAAGAATCAGTATCAAAATCAATACCAATATAATCAATCAATCAATCAAATTGACAAGTAAGGAAGTCGAATTCAAACTCTGCGAAATAAAGAAGAAAAATTGAAAAGATTGGAACTGCTTGTTATAAAATAGGGAAAAAAAAGATAGAGAGAAGACATGATCATGTTCTTTTTTATTTTGTTTTTGTTGAACTTCTTACCTAAAGATCATCACCAAATGGGGGACAAAAAGAGGAAAAAAATCCAGTCAGTAAAAAAAAAAAGGGAAAACAAAAACAAACAGCAAGAAAAAAAAACTCCACTAGAAGAAAAAAAAAACACAAAGATCCAGGGTGAGATAGGATAAGTAGGTAGATTATAATAATTATACAGTAGTAATACTCACTCACCAATCTCCCCACCCAAAGCCTTCGAAACCGTCTCTTGAGCAGACTGCCAAAGACTCTTATTTTCACCAGCACCACCGTCAGCAGCGGCAGCGGGTTGATTACCCTCCGCTGCCGTCGTCGTCGTCGGCGTCGTAGCCCTCTGCGGGAATCTCGATTCGGGAGATTGTAGAGGCTGGGCGGTGGATTTGCTGTCTCCTGCAGAAATCATTCATTCATTCATCGCCATGTATAGAGAGGGTTATGGGGTACGTACCAGGCTGCAGCGCAGAAGATACCCTGTTGGCCACGTCGTTGACTGTGTCTTTGGCTTGGTCGTAGTAGGACTGGTTCGGTTCAGTAAGTCACCCTGACAGGGAAAACGAGTAAGTAGGTAGGTAGTTTACCTTGTCGGCCATGGTGAATCAAGCCTGTTCTTCGTCTCGACTTGACTCCAGACGCCAGGTAAGCTCGTTTCGGTGCAACTAATTGAATGAACCAGGTATGTATGCAATTTACCTAAGTAGGTAGGGTGACTAGCTTATCTTAGCTATGTACGAACTTTTGGCGTGAGATGATCCGAGTTTGGATGGAAGCCGGCCGCTAGATCTTTATATATATATTATCTGTCGTCTCACAAAAAATCAAGAATATGTAATACAAGATGCGATTGTGAGGGGTAGGTAAATGACAGGGGTACATGCTGTGTGTCCGATTGAATGGCGTTCAAATGCGAATGATGTCATCATCACCATATCCAGGTGTAACACAACCACGGCAGCAGCATCGGTCATGTGATATGGATATTATCATTCGTACTACTTCAACCGTCATCTTACAAGACCGACCATCGTCTAAATAGATTATGTTCCACTCGCCTCCGTTGGTGCAACCTAACTACCATCGATTAAACCTGACTTGACAGATGGCCGCCAGTCTAACCAGCCATCCCAGTCAATCATACACAGACAGACGAGTGGACAAGACATTACCAAAACCACAAAACAAAAAGCAAACAGTGCGCACTTCTGCCCGGCGCCCAGCCCACAAACATCAAAAAAAAACCCCACATTAACTCATATCATAGAACTCATAAAGGAAAGACAGAAAGAAAAACTGGGCTGGGCCACCGCGACAGACGCGATTGTATCAATCAATAAAGCAGCAAAAACCACAAAACCAGACACAAAAACACAACAAAAAAAAACCAGCAAACATATCTCTAAAATATTCGCCATCCGGTGTAGCGCAGACCGTGAGAGACTGACAGCAGAGAAAAGGTTCCAGACCCGAGACGAATGCCCATTAATGGAATAATCCAGTCTCCCATCGACCCAGATCGTATCGTATTATATCGTCAGAGAGTCAAACCCAAGCAGACGCAATGTCCGAGGTCCCAACATTAGTAGCCTGTTCTAACCCATAAGTGCCAGGCAATCTAGCGTGTGGAATCAACACGAGCATCACGTCATAAGTCATCCCCGTGCCCGTACCCAGCCCAGTTTGTCCCATCTATAAAGAAATCAAGAATGAGCATCAATCGCAGAGATGTAGCGACTGTTAGAGATGTAGAGTTGCAAGTTGTAGAGCTTCTAGCCAAGACAAGAGCCTACAGACTCATTGTCAACCACTCCCACTCCTGACTGCTGCCGCTCTGGCCCCCAGCGAGACTGTGATGCGCCGGGTTGGTCGCCGCAGGAGGCATCGCCGGAGCCAGCGGGACAACTTTCGACCTGCCCGAAGCTTTCCCACCAGCCTCCTCGGTCTCATTTTCCTGAAGCACGCTTGACAGCGATCCGATCGAGCCCTTGTCAAGTCGCTTCTGGCGCTTCGGAGCAACTTGCACCGACCCCCGTGCCTGGGTAGCCCCGGCTGAAGGCGTAGACTTGGGAGGAGCGGCGGCAATAGGCACCACACCGCTCTTGGTCCCGCCAGAAACACTGGTGGGCGTCGTGCCCGCAGTCGAGCCCGTTGAAGGCGGAGACTCGGAGGCATTGGCACTCTGCGATTTACTCGACGTCGGCGGCGTCGTCACCGGCGTCTGCTGCACAGAGTTCTTCCGGGTATTCTTCTTGGATCGGGAGTTTGCCCCCAGGGCCAGACTGTTTCCGCCGCCTCGATTCCGCTTCTTGATCACATCCGTTTTGAGGGAGAGCGGACGAACAACGCCGTGCAACTTCAGGAACAGACCGCAGGCATTGCATAGAGGCTGGCCCTCCGGGTTGCGTCGCCATAGTGGCGTGGTCTGCGTAAAGCAATTCGTACAAGTCGTCGGGCCGTTACCGCTCTGCTCATTATTCTTCTGGCCTCCGGGGCTTGCCGGCCGGGATGGAACAGCACTGTTGACCCCGGATTCGGGCGGCGTGTTTGGCGACGTATGTGACTGGTTGTTCATACTCTGGTGAGCGAGCTGGTTGGTATTGGGAGTCGACGCTGTACGCGCGATCTTGGGCCTCCTTGGATCCTGATCTCGGTTCCGCATCTCGCTGATGGACGCTGCAGACCCGTGGGCCCGACCGAGACTTTCGCCCTCGTTCCAATCCCGCGACTGATCCATCGGGTCACCAGAACCAATCGTGACGTGCTTTTGATGCCGCAGACTGGTGAAATTGGGCATCGAGTTGAAGTGGCCGGGGAAAGAGGCATCCCACTGCATCCCGGAGTTGATATCCATCGACCCATTATCCACCGAGTGGAAGTCGGTCTGTATGGTCATGCTCCTGTCTGGGAATGGGTTGCCGTCTTCCTCCTCGTTGTCGGAGTCAGCGCCAAAGGTAAACATGTTCTCGCTGCTCGTCAAGTTCAAGCTCTGGTGTGAAGGGGCTGCGGAGAAGTCACCCTGTCCGAGCACCCGGGACGGGTCCACGTGTTGCTGAGGCATCGAAAACCCGGGCGAGGGAATATTGGAGGACGGCCCGCTCATAGAATTGAATGCAGCACCTTCATTGTTGCTGTTGTTGTGGCTGTTGCTGCTGTTGTTATTGTTGTTGGCATTGAACATGTAACGAGGCTGCAACGATGCCGTCAGGTTCGATGATCGATGGGCAGCATAGGTCGGCACTCGACGATGAGATCGTGCATCGATCGACCCCTGCTCAAAGTACACGGGGTGGTCCCCGTCGAAGGGCTGCGGCGTGGAGGCGGTAGACTGGTAGCCGGAAGGCGGGGGCGAATAGAAATCGGTCGAGTTCAACGACGAGCCCATGGGCGTTTGGGCGTAGAGATGGCCAAACGGACCCGTCGTCACCACCGGAGACTCTGTCGGAGAGAAGGTGAAATTCTGCTGGAAAGGGCCGGCTGAAGTGAGGATCGGATCATCGTTGAGATGGAACGTCTCCAGACTGAAGGGCACGCTCGGGGAGGTGTGATTAGTGCTTGGGAACGCCGAGTGAGGCTGGTCCAGGTGGTAGTCCGTCATGCCGGCATCCAGGTCCGGATCATTGGGGATGATCAGGTTCCCACCCACTGGATGTACTTGAGGCGAGAAATCGGCCGGTCGCTTGCGAGTCTTTACAGTGCACAGTCAGAATTACATTTAACAAAAATCGCGACGGGGAGAGTCCTGCCTTTCTTTCGTCCACACTAGTCTTCCGAACCCGGCGTTGGACGTAGCTGAACTCCTCGTTCCGGCGCTGGTCCTGAGGAGGATACGGCGCAGATGCTGGCACCAGGTTACCATGCGACGACGGCTGCTGACCTTTGCGACCTTTGATGGGGATGGCGGAAGCCACAGCGGTGCCAGAGTCCGACGTGTTTTCAGCCGGCGTGTTATCAGCAGACGTCTTGTCCGCCGATGTCTTGTCAGCTGAGGGAGAGGTGGGAACGCCCGCGGGTGAGCCGATCGAGGAAGGGATGATGAAGTCGTCCAGGTTCATGAAATCCACCGCGGGGGCGGATGTCGTCGTGCTCTCAGCAGCGGTTGTCGTGCTTTCCGTCGTGGTGGCAGTGGTGGTGGTCGTGCTCTCAGTCGTGGTTGTAACAACCGTCTGATCAGAGGACTTTCGAAGCTGAGCAATGCCGCTGGGAGCGGGATTATCCTTCTCCTTCTTCTGAGAAGCAGCAGCAAGACTATAGCAAAGTGTGGTTTGATCAGCATCCAGATGACCCTGAGAGATCCCCAAGGCAAGGGTAGAGATAAGAGCGAGAGATGTTGCAACGCCGAAGCAAGAGAGGGGCAATGGCAGGGGCAGCAGCAGCTAGCGTCTGCCGCTACAGTAGCAGTAGCAGCCGCAGCCAGACGATAAAATAAATAGCAACAATGCCAGAAAAGAAAAGAAAGAAACCTACCGCTGCTCTCGTTCCCTTTCCTGGCGCTTCAAGCTCATGGCCATCATGCGCCAGGTCAGGTTCTCCATGCGTTCCTGGTTGGGCAACCTGGACTTGGTCCTCGAGTAGAGCTTCCATATCTGCGTCGCTAGAGGATCCTTCCTCTGCATCTCGTCGGGGCTTTCCACCGGGCTCCGGGGGGCGCCATCTTGCCAGTCCGGGAAGACGGACTCGCGCAACAGCCCCCCGTTGACGATACTGTCGTGAAATGGGAAATCCAGCTTGTCGTCTTTCGCGGCCAGCGCCAACGTGGTGAACAGTCAATGCGATGGCTGTCACAGAGACACGGATACGAGCCCCATGCAATCAGTCTGGGGAACGGCGGGATTGCAAATGGAGGACTGACGGGCGGCGAGGGAGATGATGAGAGATCGTCGTCCGGACACCAACACAGGGAGACGGCGCAGCGTCGGGGGGGGGTTGGTTTCGACAGGGCCAGCGGCGGCAGATGGGCAGGTGGAGGAGGAGGAGGTTGTAGCGGATGTGGTGGTTGGAGGATTAGTTCGAGGTCGTAGTGCAGGCAGGCCGTGGTGGTGGTGGAGAGGAAGGTGCCGGGCGGGCAGGGCTGGGCTGGCTGGACTGGCAGCGGGCCTGGACGTCGTGACGGTACCACCTGTATTCGCGTTACGCCTGGTAATCGCGGCCGTGCGCGGCAATACCGACTCGGAGGGGCTCCCCAGGCATCGGCTTCTCCCCGTCAGGGAACGGGGGCGGCAGTTCTGGACAGGCGGAGGGCGTTGGACGATGAGCCTTGCGCAGGTGGTGAGGTTGCTGACAGTCAATGGATGGAAATCAACTCGCGGATGCAATTGATTGTATGGGGAGAGGCGGCTTTTTGTCTGTCTTTTCCTTTTTGCCTGCTTGTAACGACGACGACGTCTGCTAAGACTGCTAGTCCGTATCTACCAGGCAGTAGGTAACTTAAATTCTCTAATCATGATTTTTGCGGATGCGCTCTCGGACAGCGCCCGCTCTGGGTCTCGAGTCCGGCCTCTCTCTGGAGGCGCAGGTGCCGTGGTTCGGCCGGGGCCCGACGAGGCCTCGCCGCCTCCCGGGTGTTAATGTCTGTAATTACGCTGAAAACGCGGATGTCCGTACCGTACGCCTGTGACCGTAATTCTGTTACCGTACAGATCGATCTGCTATGCCTTCACTCCAGTAGCTATAGTTTCCTCCTGGTGGCGCGCTGTTCTTCAGCGGTCCGCCAGAAAGCAAGAACCGAAGGACTCGAAATTAATTATCCGATTCGAACTGGCTGAGATGTGAGAAGTTGCTCTGGACGTAAAGTCATACCTAAGTCCGAACAGAGCGACCACGATCCCAATAGGATCTCGGTGTTTTATAAGAACTGGTAGAGAGTACTCAGTAATCTGTTCTAGAGTAATCTGTTCTAGGTCTTGATTCCAACCTCTAGAGGCATGCTGTTACAAACACCCTGGCATTATTGATGGTGTGAGATCTCTGATAGAGGGCCATGCCAGCCGGTCACTAGTGGAAACGGCCACTAAGCTAGTGCACTCCAGCAGGCTCGGGAGAATTGTCTTACAACTTCTTAGATCGCCTGCAGCTTAAGAGTTAGACTAACGTATGGAGCATTCTGTACTCCTAAGCGCTCTATCCTGAGTGATATCCGGCCAGTTCCACTGCTCCCGCAGCCGCAGCTGAGTTTCGATATGAACCAGCAGAAGAAACGCGGAGGAAGGCACGAGGATGGTTTTCTCGAACACGCGAGGCCCAGTCGGAGTGGGAAGGAGACCTGCAAAAACGGCCGCAAGTGTAACGCGATTCGATCGGGGGCAAAAACCGAGGACCACTAACGTTGCGTGTCCGGCTGTGGGGTGAACTGGCTGAAAGCACGGATCAAGATGGCCGGACCGCGGCCCATCCATCGTTGCCGGGCTTGGATGTGGCTGTTAACCATGCAGCCCTAGCGCAGAACATAAGACGCTGGACATAGCAGGCACCTGCTCCGTGCATGTATGGAGTACTCCATAGGTACTCCGTAAGACGGAGTCTGGATAAAGCGACAGTCCGACCGTTCAGCATTGCTAGAGCTAATCTTGATTATTGAATTCGAAGAAAGCAGCTGAAAGACAGGGATGGATAGCATCCTGCCGCTTAAAAATATCCATTACCCAGGGCGTCGGTTATTCTAGGCACAAGACAGGGGACTTTCGCATGGGTATATTAGTCGACGCCAATCGCGCGTCAAGCAAAAAACCCCGGTCAACGATCGACCCCTAGAGCGGACTGCGCTGTTCCGTACGGAGTAGACAGCCGAAGCTATTATTGAGAGCTTTCCTTTCGTTGCATTCTACTGCCCTCAGATCGCCAGCGTAGATCTCCTGATTTAGGCAAGTTTCACTCCACACTGCATCTGTCAGGAGCAGGATTTGACACGATTCCGATTCGCCTGGTTTCTGTTGTTGTCAGGTCGTCTGATATCTTTCCTGTTTCCCATGAGGCGCGCAGAAAAGTTGACGATGAATTCCAGAAGTCCAAGAACTACGTAGATATTTGCCAAGAGAGTGCACTGTATAAAGGCGATCGACAAAGGATGGGCCTCCACTGGAGTACGGCAGTGCTGGATTCAGAATAGCGACCTCGTGGTTGACCTGGAGCTACGCCACCAGAGGCGAGGTGGGGAGACTTGGCAACAGGAGGGGCCTGGCGATGCCGAGAGAGCAAACTTAATTAACAGCATTGGCTAGGTACAGTCCCTAGCTAAGTAAGTAGGTCAGTAGCCTAGATTAGTAACTAACGGTGCTCCGTACTCCGTACTCCGTATGGCTGATGTCTGCTTGTCGCGCGATACGGAGAAAAGACCGAACTGGGTGCCTTTCCCGCAGAGGGAGGAGGGATGCCAAAGCAGGGGTTCGAAGCCCCACAATCACTGGTGATACTCATGTCAGTGGAATTAAACATATATCCGGCAAGTACAAAGTACACTGTACGGAGGACAAACCTGAATGCACGGAGGATCGGTTCCTTTAAGGAACGGCCCCGATGGGACCTCATATAGGTAACTACCTATACCGTTGGTTATTATTAAGTACGGAGTAAGTGCTAGGGAATGCTGGAGGCTCGTGCCCTACCCGCCCGGCCAACGGATGGCGACGGATTACTAAGCCAAGCATGTGAGAGGACCACAGGATGAGGGCAAGTAATGACATCCATCGCCAGGTCGCTGCAAATAAACACAAGCAGATAGTAATATGGACACTCCAGATCGAAAACAAAGTTAGATGATTGACCCATCCTGAAGCATGGAATGCATTGCTGCAAGATGAAAGTATAGATAGCGAACATGTACTCCGTAGGTTACCACGACACGAACGACGCGTATCCACAGGGTGATCCACCCACTCGGGGACTGTTAAGTGTTAACGTTTGCACGAGTCTCGTGTCTGACTTCCGAGTCGGTCAGAGAGATGATTCATACCGCGTTCCATGGACATGATATCGATACTCTTGTACTGCTATTCTTATTACTGACAAATATATAACCGTTTATTAGATCTGATGGGAGAATTCAACCGCCAACCAATCACTGCAATCGAATTCGTAAAACCAGTCAGGCAATGAGGGGCCTTACATGCACACACTTAAATGACTGAGATTGCTACGATTGATTGATTGGGTTGCACATTGCAACCAGCATGTCGTTGTCGTTGATATGATTAGCATCAGAGATTCTATTATTATCAGGTATTATATTATTCCATTATTTATAATTTATCGTTGATACTATTGCAACCAACAGACGTCACTTTATCTGATGCACATGCACTCCTGTCCACTAATCCTACAGAAAAGCGTGCCCTAGCCCCTAAGCTAGACTCTAGTAACCCGTGCCTTATATCCGACTGGAGCTCGGAGAACTGTCCTGCAGCACTATACTAGGCAGTGGGGTTGTGCACGCGTGAGGCTTGAGTTTAAATGAGAGAGAGGGGCACTTCCGCCACCTGCTTGCTCCCTCTCTTTTTTCCTCCCCGGTCAGCTTCCTATATTACCCGAGTCTGGTTATTAACAGATTACGCTGTAGGTATGGTATGTATGGTATGGTCTGGTAATACCTTCTCGATGGGTATTGCATGTGAAATGGATCATTTATCGAGTGCACGATAATATCACGATAATAATGTCCTCTAATCTTATCGATTACTGTGACTTCATTCTTTATCTCGATATTCCCATCTATTCTCGAAAGAAGAATAAATGAATCTACGCGCAAAGGTGAGATGCTTGCAATCACCAGACCTACGTCGACCTCTAATGGCTGGTTCCTCCGATCGGATACGGCTTCTCGGCCGACCGTACTCGTACACGACTGCAAGTTCGTTCTCGTTCAAATCAGATCGGAGCAAACACTTCCAGCAAACTCTGAGATTAATTTCTTCTGTTGCTGCCTTTCTTGCAGAAACATGCAGAGTCGTAGTGATGCGGAGCGAGTGTACTCTCACCATGCACGTAAGCCTCGAACAGGAAAGAGGTCTAGATGCCAAGAGGACTGTCTCCCTATATATATCATAGAGAATAATATTGGATGTTAGGTCTGGTCCCTTCAGCGCGGTAACCGCTAATTAATCCTGCTCTCAGTAGCCTGTCGGTGTAAATCTCAACCGCCCGCCGTCGCATTCTGCAGACAGCGATGATCCTGGTCGTGGCTTGCATATCACATGTCCAAAAGACGTGTATGCCACAATCCGACCACGCTGCGCGTATGGACGTCTTATGCTGATTCTGGTCCTGTTAAAGATTAATCGGTTCAGGAATAAACAAGGACGATATTCTAGACCGCTGCCCTGGGGATTCGTTCCAGATCCAGCACTGGTTACTTGGGAGCTGCTGTAATACCGTACCGAAAGTTGAAACGCGGTACGAACACCGCGTATGTAATGTTACACATCTGGTACCGTACGCCAGCACGGATCCACCAACCATACCAGGCGGAACCGCGGGGCTGGATCAACTGCAGCACCTTGCACACGCCAAATTCCTGATCCTACCTACCTGGAGCTATCGCACGGCGTCCACTATGCTCGTCCTGGACGGATCGGCGGCGCGGCAGACCTCATCGCAGGCACGCGAAGTACACAGTTGGAGTATGACGTTGGAGGGCAAAGCTCAGCTGCAGAGAATAGAGTTCCCCGGCTAATTGCCCGGCAGCAAATGACGGTCGCGCCAGCCTGGGTGATTCCGGATCCCGCCAGTCACCGCCCTGCGCACTATCGCCGCCCCAACGACGCCTTATCTCGATTAGATACCTCATCCGATTCCGTAATGCTCTGCTCGGCATTGTGCTCTGCTCTCACCGACTCATCTGCTGCCGACGTGATTCGGAATACACTGCGGCACCCCTTCCCGACAACCGCACATCCACGAGAGTTGTACGGAGTACTCGATCTCACAACACCAGGATGGTCGTGTGCCCAGATGAAACGTGGCCTGTGAATGGTCCGGGAGCCGCGGGTCGTAGTGGCAAGGGAGATAGCAGGAGGCAACTCATGCGACTTATCGGGATGCACGCAGGGATCGGGCCTCCCGATCCACGGTTCAGCTGCTGAGTGGAAACATTCCCGAGGAATCAAAGGGACCGCAGTAATAATCCTTCGCCCTCCGTTCTTCAGCCCAGCCAGGACCGGCGATAACTCGTCAACGGCGACATCATCAGGCCCGACGATCCAACACAACAGGGTTGCAGAGGGCGAGTCAGGGCAGAGAGTCCCTGAGATAGCGGACGGCGGAAGGGATGCGTCGTTGACTTGCACAGAGTGGGCGGTGGGCGGCCCCCACGCTATCGATTCGCCGATTCCTATTCGCGCGTTGCCGAGGCTTGGTCAGCATGCGGCAGGCTCGCCCTTTTTGCGGCTGCTGCGCTTGCTCCAAAAATCCGACAGGATCGCCCATTGCTGGATGCTCATCCCATTGCTGCATCGCTGATCGTGGATAATCAATTAGCCAGTTCATTTCCAGGATATTATTAGGCAGTTTCAGGAGAAATGTGGGACTGGAGAACACACGCAGCATCTCCTCAAAGAACCGCATCGCATCTGGGGAACGTTTCCACTGTCCCGTCGTAATGGAAAAAACCAGCCTCCTTCAGGCAACAGGTCTCGAGTCACTGTTCACTTCGAACGGTGTCGTGTGCTTGCTGCTGAATAAAGCAAGCTGTCTCGTGCTCAAGCGTTTCAACAGGTCGTAGTCCAATGCTGTAAACCACCTGAAGCCCACTGCCATTAGGCACCTGACGTGAACAGAACGAACACTGGCGACAGGCAATCGAGCTAAAAAGAAAAATAGTTCCTTCACATTCGACCTGCTCTGAGAAATTGTCGAACTCCCAGAGACCCTGGTGGGAAAAGGAGGCTCGCATGAAACTGTCCGCTGGCAAAGGACTGCTGCAATATTTATAGAGGTGTCTCCTGCAAGAACTCTGTTAAGTCTGGTATGATCCCACCGACACTGATAAGCACACAATCCGCTTCTCGACAAATGATAGGGAATCGATAATGGCCATATCGAAGCGGTCACGGGGGGTACCTCCATAAGGGGGCCGCGAGATCAAAGAAACGGCTTTCCATTGCCCATCGATAACAGAGGATTGTCCATCAACAGCCCACTGTGGTAGATACTGGCTGCTTTCGGCAGGTAAGCAGGACCACCAACGGATAAGGCACGCAGCATCCACCCATGTTAGCGGATGATCTTCCGTCTGTAGTGACACCGTTTACTGGGAATCCCTGTCTCTCCAGATAAGGAGAAGAGAATTCTCCACGGAGATTTGTACAGTACACTTAACCGTCTCACATTGGCTGGAGCAAAGAGTAGTTTATCTCTGTCTCTCGCTTCCTATGGATGTATTCGGTCGACTAGGACCAATTCTAAGAAATGTTATCAGCTTGATATCTTCCGTGTAGCTAATAGGATAACCGGGGTATTACTTACTTGTCGATCATGCCGTCGATAAGTTCTCTTTGTTCGACTCTATCTACGCATTGAACGAGGTGGAAGGGCAAAGAAGGAGGAGGATGTCCTCCATGCTCCTGATGGAGTACAGAGTATGCCCTTTTAAATGTGTGGTGTCATCCTTATTTTACCTTTTCGATAGAGATCTTCATGATGCCACCGATAGAAAGATGGCGCCATTGCTCGCGTGCCTGATTAAATTTTATCTCTATCTCCTCGGAGATCCGCTTCGCTATCACTGATAGGGAAACAGCACACAACCAAGGTTCTCTTCACGGTGCAATGATGGCTTTCTTTTTATTCATTTCTTTTAGTCTTTAATTTGCTTGTTGAAAGAGGCTGTCTGACAGGGTCCATTCGTTTTGTAGTATTGCTTGTCAAGCACCGCATTACGAAGTTGATGTGGGGGATCGTCGATCCTCGATAGAAGAGAATTGACTTGCTTTGATGAGAATGGCGTGATATGAACTCATCGAGGACCATTATTATTGCTGCTCTTTCTCTCTTAACCAATATCTACAGATACAGCCTGTCCTCCAGGCCTCCCTCAGGATCTTACTTCTCCCCATGAAGACCGCACAAACTTTTGATCCTCTCTCATACAAGTAAGTGGCCACAACTTTCCTTGGCCTTTTTTAAAAAAAATTCAATTGAATTACCACTACCCTGGTCATTATAGCATCGGACGCCACATGAGGCTTCAAGCATGTCTCCGTGGTGTAGTTGGTTATCACGCAAGTCTCATACTTAGTGTATGACATTGAAGACAACTTCAATGACATCTTGTGAGATCTTGAGGTCCGGAGTTCGATCCTCCGCGGGGACATTTTTTTTACCTTTTCTTTTTATCTTTAGAAATTATATAATCGGACCCACATAGGAGAGATACCAAATCGAGATAAGTGATGGACTATAAACAGATAAAAGACCTGGCCGGAGAAGATCATTCTGAGGAGCATAGTGAACCTAGGAGAAAACTGGAACAGATATTTTTTTCCCCTTCTCTGCCATGTGTTCTATATTTGTTGCCTGTTAACAGTTCGACAGCTGAATGCAGATCATTCTAATCAAATGTCCTCTTTTGAAGAAAGTAAAGTTCGATGATGTCTCCGGATCTTTCCCTCATTGGACTTTCGCACAGGGTTAATACCGTCATCAGTTTTCTCCGATCCTGGAATTGGACAAGTTCGGAGCTGTGGTCGTACGTCCTTCAACCTTTCCTCAAGGGAGAAATAAATGTAACCTTGACTGATAAATTGATAATTATTTTCTTATGCTTTGTGCTGTTCTTTTTTAAATATTTCAGGCCTATTTCGTATGAATCATAATAGCATGATGGCCTATTATAACTTGGAAATATTAAAGAACTTAACAAGGAAATTTAATTCACGACCTCATGGATTGCAACATGGGAAAAATAAAGTGAAATTTGTTCTACAGTTCCGTTTAACTTTTCATGGCTTTCTTCATCGCTGTTGGCCTTTTGTTTTATTTTTTTTATTTTTTCCCCCTGCCTCTTTTCCTCATTATTCTTGTTTTTCTGTTGAATATACGTTTCCATCAAGCTGCTGATCTACATATCTATCAGAAACAGAATATCCAATGACACATCCTATCTTAGCTCATACTATGCGCGAATTCATTAGTGACTCAAGAAGACTATTGTTTGTCCTTCCACGTACGACCGGTTGGTTGCCCTCCATTCCTTCTTATACCAACGCTCTATGCCAGCATATGTTCTTTCACTTGTGGTTATGTTCTCCAAATTGGCAATGCTGACCTTTTCCAGATATCACAAGCAGCAAGGCTTCATTGAAGTCTGGGAAGAAGCGATCTTGTACTGTACATATATATCTCTAGGTCATCATTATCATCCTATCGGTCTCGTAACTGCGTCTTTTCTTCGTTCTAGTTTGATACACTAAAAATTTACTACTATTCATTTTTGAACACCTAGTCCAATTGAGTAAATTTAACCATTAACATTGGAGTCTGATATTGTGGTTTCATATCATGACGGTCAAATTTCCATGGAGTAACTAAATTAAGTAGTTTCCCAGAATAATAATATATATAGTGCGGGAATTAAAAAGTGCCAAAGCCTTAGTCTACTGGGAATAACAAAATCCATATTCGATTGTACCAGTATTAGGGATAATCCTATTATATATATTTAATATAGTTGAATATTGCTTAAGCTATCGTCTATTACTTAATACATTTATGTCGAGAAGATAGGCTCTTCGTTATTATGTTATTGTCGATAATGGAAGAATATTTATTTATTCATACTCAAAACAGAAGTCTAATATCGGCAAGAACACGCGTTGACGCGGATCTGCTGCGTCTACGGAGTAGACGACAACCAGTGGAAATCCAGCTGTCAGCAAAGGAAGTAATCTTCATCGAGTTGATTTCATCGAATTGATTTCCTCAATTAGAAAAGACACAGGATAAAGATCAAAACAAAATGAAGGTGGGGCAACATTAGTAGTTGCTTGTCCATAGCAAAATCTACTGCGTATAGTCAAGGCGGATGATCTAGAACATACCTTGTATTACTACCCCGCACCACGCCATATTAATAATTAGACGGAGAACAGCTTCATTTCCTGGAAGGAAGGGAATATGAGGGCTAGCCATGAACACATATATATTTCCGTACAGTTAAACTGGTGGTTAGATTACTAGATTCTGATGACGTTGGGGTAGTGAAATTGGCGCTGAGATCTATCCCACCTAGAATGAATTATGCCATGGTAAGGAGTAATTCTTGTGATTGATCTCAATGCTAGTTTCACTACATATTATTAATAATATGGTGATTTTTACTAATGACTGTTAATGTTTATGTTGGGCTGTAATTAGGTCAGTCGAATTAGTAATCATGATGAACCTTTTTCAGGGGGAGGGTATTGAATAGGTTAAATATAAACATTCATGGCCAAAGTTTAGTAGCATTTTTATTAGAAATACGATTTCTAGTCTTCCGTACCTGATTAAGTGAAACAGGGGTATATGGCGTAATCGAGGGGTACACAGAGCAATCTCTGCTGCACGACATTGCTAGCGCCTCCGGATAAGATAAGGGAAACCCCCTGACATCAAAAGCTGGATCGATCGATTCTATAGAAACTAATAGTCTATTCCAGCTAGCTTCTGATCCATTCAATGACCTAGGAAAATCGCTGTGACATCGTTCACATCACCCATCTTGGCGGGGAAGACTGAAGCCATCGGCACGGATCATGCAGCTTACCAATCAAGACATCACTAACCGGGTGGGATGGAGGGGCTCCTTTCCCCACCTGATGTACCTGGGAGTACATATAAATAGTATGAGAGATCTGGCATTCGATCTGATTCCTGCTCTCCAATTGACGACAGTACATCCCGATAACCCGTTTGGTAGACGTCACCCACAATGGTCCTCAAACTCCACGGAACTCCCCTCTCGACCTGTGTGAAACGGGTCCGACTGGCCCTCGAGGAGAAAGGGATTGAGTACGAGATCGTGCCGGTCGACCTGTCCAAGGGCGAGCACAAGACTCCGGCGTACCTCGAGAAGCAGCCTTTTGGCAAGGTGCCTGTGCTGGAGGATGACGGTTTCTTCATTTTCGGTAGTCCCATCACCTAGCTAATCTATGTACCTTGGTGGTCGTTTAATGCTAATAACCTACAGAAAGTAGAGCCATTGCCCAGTACATCGCCAACAAGTACCGCGGCCAGGGCATTGATCTGGCTCCTTCGGAGTCGCAGCTGAAGGAATACGCCTTGTTCCAGCAGGTATGTCCATACATACATTACCATAATATACGTGCTTATCTATTCTCCTTTTGCAGGCCGTCTCCATCGAACAATCCTACTTCGACCCTCCTGCCTCGGGCATCGCCTACGAGAAAATCTTCAAGGCCTTCCATGGCGGCGGACCCGCCGACGAGACCAAGGTCGCTGCGCTGGTCGCCAAGCTTGAAGAGACGCTGGCCGGATACGAGCGCATCCTCTCGAAGCAGCCCTACCTCGCGGGCGACAAGCTCACCCTGGCGGATCTCTTCCACCTGCCCTACGCGACCCTCGTTGAGAATCTGGGCTACAAGGACTTGTACGCCAAGTACCCGGCCTTCTCGAAGTGGTTGGCTGGGCTGCAGGCTAGGGAGAGCTGGAAGAAGGTTAATGTGTGAGTTGAGTATATAGACGAAGTAAACAGTGATGAACATAGCGTTTTCAATGAACATATTTCTATATAGAAGTTACAACTTATACCGATCTTCTGCTTCATCTATTTCGTAGGAAGGCTGTTCTGTGCAAGAAAGAATTGAAGCCCTATCTGTTTATCAACATTAATAGGAAATGTATGGAATTAATTAGACTAAACTGTATAGCAATAAATACGTCACGGAGTAAATATCGATATAGTAGATATTATTACTTATTTACCATGAATGCGAGCTTACTTCATCAGCCTTATATCAATAGTAACCCGTAATCAATTCTCTCACAACACTCTGACTTATTGAATAAATCCAGACGAATGCTCAATATATATTTCAAACTATCAGCAAAGAACTGATAACTAGTATTATAAGAATCGATCCAGATGTTTTGATATACTATATATATAGTACGGAGAATAGCCGAGTCAGGTGGGGTCTCTTACCCCTCCTCAGTTATCTCTCTATCTAGATTATCTAGGCGCAGTCTGCAATCATGCACAATAGTGAGCTTCAGTCAGCCAAGCAAGAAACGTGACAGAGACTATATATATCTATATATCTGTATATATGTGAAAATCGGTCATATCTGCATAAGCCGATCAACATGTCTACCTTTAACGTCGCGCAGGCAAGAGCCCGTTTCCCGGCGCTGCAGCAGCCGCAGATCTATCTTGACAATGCTGGTATGATAATATCATTTCATAAAGTGCTTTTAATCCGGTCCTGAAGTATAATTACATTCTCATAATTGCATTATTCTAATGATGATTCAGGAGGAAGCCAGGTCTTGGATACCGTGATTGATTCGTAAGTAAAGTACCTTCCTTATTCCTTCACCTTTGTGTATGTAGGTATATGGCAGGTATCTGATCTGATATAAATGAATCAGCATTCGGGATTATCTCTCTCGGACAAACGTCCAGCTAGGAGCGACATACAATATCTCTCGAGCATCGTCAGCCGCGTACGACAATGCTTATCAGGCGGCTGCGAAATTCATCAATGCGAGTCCGGACGAAGTAAAACCTACATTGCCTTACCAGTGTGGAAGATTCCTCCTCCTGCTAATGATGTGCATGTAGATCGTATTCGGCGCATCCAGCACCCAGCTCCTCCACAACCTCTCCACCGCGCTGGACTTCCAGCCCGGCGACGAGCTGATCCTGTCGAAGCTGAACCACGAAGCAAACACGGCTGCATGGGTCCGCACGGCGCAGCGGTTCGGCTTGACAGTGAAATGGTGGTCTGCTGCTGACGCAACCAACCCCGTATGTGATCTTGATGAGTTGAAGACGCTGCTGTCCGATAAGACGAAGCTGGTGGCTTGTCCCCATGCGTCGAATATCACCGGCACCATCACCAAGGTCAAGGAGATTGCGGATGTTGTGCATTCATTTCCGAATGTATGATCTGCTGTCGAAGCTTTCGTTCAAAAGGATGATATGCCAACTGATTGCAACAGGCACTGCTCTGCGTCGACGGTGTCGCCCTGGCGCCCCACAGACAGGTCGATGTGAAAGCGCTTGATGTGGATTTTTATGTACGATCACATACTTCTACACTATGCTACATGCCTATTCTATAGCATGCTAATGCCAGCAGGCCTTCTCCTGGTACAAAGTCTACGGCCCTCACATCGCCCAGCTATACGCTTCGTCCCGTGTGCATTCGCACATTAACTCGCTGGCCCACTTCTTCAAGGACGACCTGCCTCAGACCCTCGACGTCAAGCTCAACCTTGCATCGGTGAACTATGAGCTGGTGCAGAGCATCCCGCGGGTAGTGGACTACTTTGGCCCGGATCCGGCGAGTACATGGGCGCAGATCGCTGCGTATGAGGAGAAACTGCAGTCGATCTTGCTGGACTTCTTGAATAGTTGTAGCAATGTCACCATCTACGGCGAGCCATCTTCTAGCAAAGACCTGCGCGTGCCCGTCATCAGCTTCACCGTCAAAGGGATGAAGAGCCAGCAGCTGGTCGAGGAGGTCGAGAAACGGTCCCAGCTGGGATTCCGCAGCGGACATATGTACAGCTACCGCTTGCTCAAGGACGTATTTGGACTTGAGGATGTTGAGGACGGAGTGATCAGAGTGAGCATGCTGCATTACAATACGGGTGAGTACGATTACATCCTGTCCTCGCCATTTTGCTGTCGAGTGAAACAGAGCAATCTGCTGATACGATATGATTGTCCTAGAGGATGAAATCAACGAGCTCGTAAGGGTGTTGAAGGAGGTTATTCCACAGGAATAGAAAGGGCATCAATCTGTTTGAATTGATTAGTTGTAAGAGAGAATAATCAAGCGTAATATACCGATCAAGTTGTTGCTGCCTCAGGCAGAAAGGCTAGGTGAAAGCCAGTCACGTGGTGATATAAAAAAGTGTGGTCTTGGCATTAGACATCGACCAAGACCTTCCCCATCTAAAATATCGATAGTTATCCTTATTCTTGTCGACGGCCATTACTCTCATATTTCTTTTTCAGACAATCTCTATAATTCTCATAATTACAGGTACATTATCCATAACAGTGTACCTGCTCATCCCGTCGTCAGTGCGGGAGTACAGAAAGAAAAAAAAAAAACAACAAAGAGAAAATTCCAATTTGACAAACGGAAAGAACCAAGACATTTAAACGGAAAGAACCAAGACATTTAAATGTTCAATAAGGATTTGCCATTGCAGAGGGAGAGATAATCAGTTGCTGTCTTTTCTTGTTACTATTTTTGACGTGACAAAATGGGATCGAGTAAGAGGAAGAAGAAGGAGAAGCAGAAGGATTTTCAGGTGAGTGGACATATACCAATACTGAAGAAAAAAAAAGAAAACTAAAATCTGGCGTAATTGTTTAATACTTGAGATTGATGAAGCTGACTACTGTCTATTCTAGAAACCGAAACTGAAGGTTGGCAAGCCTAAGCCCAAGCCTTCAAATTATACAGATACGAGTTTTCGCTCAAAAGGTGAGCATGAATGGCTTCTTTCAACAGTTACATATCTGCTGATTGAAGGTACAGCCATCGTCGTAAACCAGCAGTCTCTGTCAGTATCAGCTCCATCAGCTGATTCCCAGTTCTCGCATCATCTGTCGCTGCTGTCGTCCAAGTCAGAGACACAGCGTCGCGAGTCTCTTGCCCATCTCACCACCTCGGTTGCCTCCCGGCCGGTGGATTCACCTCTGCCGCAGCCGGTCAGCATGATCCTGCCGACCGTTGTGCCGCTGCTTCTGGACGGCAGCAACGGCGTCAGAACGCAACTGCTGAAGTTCCTGCGAACGCTGCCCGAGTCCGAGATCGAGGACCACGCTCCGCAGCTGCTGCCGTACATTCGCGCCGGCATGACCCATCTGGCGGCAGATATTCGCGTTTCAGCTGTCGAAGCGCTGTCCTGGCTGGTCGAGTTGGCCGGATCGGAAGTAGTATCCTGCGCGGGCGGCTGGATCAAGACGCTGAACTGCTTTCTCTCCCTACTAGGATGGCATACTGAAGAGTCGGCCAAGTGGTCGTCAAACCGGAGCTCCTTTGGCAAGGCTGGCAGCGAGGGCAAACCCATGGTCAAAGCCCTGCATACGCTGGCGGAGTTCCTCCGCGCTGGCATCGGCAAGGAGGAGGACGACGACGAGGAAATGGAAGATATTGACGAACAAAACGGCGAATCTTCGATATTCCCTCTTGACCAAACAGTGATGCAAAACATGATCCCATCCAAATCCGGCCCGTATGCCTACCTGAATCTGTTTGGTCAGCCGCGGGACGCGGAAGGGGAGATGTACGAGACTCGCGAAGACCGATATCGGGTCTTTTCCGAGAAGTTCCGCATCCCGATTGAGCGAGGAGTGGAAAATGCTCGCAAGGAAGGAGGTGATGTTGGGCGAGCGTCGGCTGCTGTGGCGAAAGTGCTTCGAGAGGCGACCTCAGCTTCTTAGCTTGTTTTGATATGGACTATGTTGTCGAAGAGAAATAGTGGCCAGGACCGGAATTGACAGCCTGGTTTGTGCGAGTAGCATGATTTCCGTCGACCTCAGTGCAGGTTGGAGGTCCTCGATTTGTCGTCATGCTCGCAGCTGTAGCAGCGTCGAGCAGATGACAGATATTTCAGCAACTTATTCCCGCCAGAAAGCGTCCGCCCTCCACGATAATCTCGGATTTCTGGCTTGAGCAAAGGGTGAGACGACGCTGTGACGGAAGCCAATAATCCGGTCGAGGACATGATAGCGAGAGCCATGCCATCAGTGATGGCTGCTCAGTGCCAATCTCTTGGACGCTTCCATAAGAATAAGAGCAGAGAGCATCTAGTTGGGCTCGCTCACCATCTCAAAGAGCGCACATAATGCTGAGCGAAGAGCTGATTGCAGCTACTCGTGCTGTACGGCCACTAAAATAAGAGAACGTTTTCATTACACAGCGCAAAACTCATCAATGAGGGAGAGAGCTCAATGGCAGTTGAATAGTCATATTCGTCACTGGGTAGTAATAGAAATAAAGCAATACTCCTGCTATTAACTGCCGACAGGCCGCTCTAAACTTCTGCATATTTATAATAGTTTCATATGTCCCAGATCTTGTCTATGGTACACTATAGCCACCACTTTTGTATCATGACTAGAACTCACTACCATACGAGAGGGGGATGTGATTAGAATCAGACCTGCATATTTAGATAGAGTACTGCATTGAGCTAGACGGGATTTTGCCTTAGCTGGCAGTGCTGCACTTCGTTCACTAGGTTGTTATTCGTCCATGGGATACATATATGCATGGCCAAGTGGCTACCTCCTTGACACATGCATGAATAACAAGGCTAATGTGGACTTCAGGCTCATGCCGGCAAATCAGGATATGTGCATACATTGCTAGTGCGTGTCTCTGACTAGTATCCTTGCCCTCGTCGTTCCCGCATGTCGAGTTCCCCCAAGGTTGACGTAGTTTGTCCAGTGTCTTGTGTGAGGGCTTTTAATATAGCCTGGACGGTGTCTTCCTAAGGTTGAAAATATAACAGCTCTGTCCCATTGAAAACAACTTATTGTATCGACTACCATGAAAATCCTCGCCATCACAGCTGCGTTCCTGGGCGGGATGTTCGAGACCGCCGTTCCAGATCCCATCCCCTGTGTATGTCTCTGGACGACTGAGGGGAACGAAGAAAGCTGCTAAATAGACTGATAAGTGCGCGGCCCTCAGCTCAACCGCCCTGCAAAGCAAAGTTTTCTATCCAGGAAGCACGCCATATCAGCGGTCCGTGGAATCGTATTTCGCCGTCAACGCGCAGTTAGAACCCTCATGTATCGTCCAGCCTCTCTCTGCAGAGGATGTTTCTATCGCTGTTTCTACCCTCGTTCAGAATAGTGATTTAGAGCCATGCCAGTTCGCAGTCCGCTCCGGTGGCCATACCACCTGGGCCGGAGCAGCAGACATCCCGCCGGGCGTCACGATCGATCTGTCGATGATGAACCCGACGACCTATCACTCCGAGAATTCAACAGCATCAATTCTTCCAGGCGCGAGATGGAAGTCTGTCTATCAGACGCTCGATGCGTTTGGTGTCGCAGTCCCGGGAGGTCGAGCAGGACCTGTGGGAGTGGGCGGCTTTACTATCGGAGGTGAGACCAGTCGATTCTAAAGGTAATTGAATTGACACACAGCTTATATTCAGGTGGCAATTCCTTCTTTGCCGCGCGTTACGGTTTCGTATGTGACAATGTCGTCAATTTTGAGGTATGTGCAGTACATGTGTAGTCTTCCGATGGACCAGCTTGCCATGCTGGTATCTATCATATCTCAGCTCGTACTCGCCAACGGAAGCATCATCAACGCAAACAGCCAGACCAATTCCGACCTATTCAAAGCTCTTAAAGGGGGCTCCAACAACTTCGGCATCGTCACCAAGATCGATCTGTCCGCTTTCCCGCAGGGCGATCTCTGGGGCGGCGTGGTGCGCTACGACAATTCGACCTCGACGAGAGCTCAACTCGTTCCCGCTATCGTTAATTTTACGAACCATGTCGAGGACGATCCCTTTGCGTCGCTGATTACCTTCTGGCAGTATTCGTCTGCGTTGGGTGCGAATGTCTTCATCAATGCCCTTGAGTATACCAAGCCGGTGGTGAACCCGTCTGCCTTTAGCCAGATCCTCAGAATTGCTAATACATCGAGTACCATGCGGATTACGAATTTAGACGAGCTGACGACGGAGTTGGCACAAGTGTCTGGTTTTCGGTAGTATAACTCGCTTGTATCTTTTTTCCCTATTTGGCAACTCCTAATCTCTATCTATCTAGGCAACTCTTTCTCACATTGACATTCCGAGATACGCGCGAGCAATCCACGCAGACAACGAGTTCATCTACCTCGACTATTCTGACAAATGGCAGAATCCCCTGCGGAGTTATGGTGCGAAGAACCTGGCCTTTCTCAGAAAGGTTGCGGAGAAGTATGATCCTTCGGGCGTGTTTCAGAGACTGGTCCCTGGGAGGTTTAAGGTGACTGGTGCTTGATGTCTTTATCCTTAGTATCATGGATGGGAATTTAGTACTCTTGTTGGGTGGAAAGAAACGTCGAATGGAATTCTTTTATCCTATTCCTCCGCTACGCAGTCTACCATCTACTGTCTACATTTTTGATGATATACGTCTGCGATTCTACTAAAATGGTGAAAATCATACAGTCAGTCAATCAGTTAGTCAATGCTCTTCACTTAGCCCCTCCGACCGTTAAAAAAAGACATTCTGATGATGCTTTAGTGTGTCAATTTCTACACTCGCAAACAGTACAATCTCCTGTAAGGCGAGATTCACACCAGTACAGGATTTGTTGTCTTATACTCCATTGTCCTAACCTACCCATATCGTATACCGTACATACTGTATACTACTTATAGGAGCTGTCTACCTATAGAAATCGATCCAGATTTGTAACGAATTTCTTGAACCCACTCTTTTCTTGGCTATCTGCATCTCTCCCAGCTCGCATGGCATTCTTCTCTTCGTCGCTTCCTGCCAGCTGCGAGTCTGGCTCCACGCCCTCCACGACAGTTGCGCGGCCGTCGTAAATTTCATCAGGCAGAACCGCACGGTCAATGAGCGTTTCTGTGGCAGGGAAGATGTACGAAAGGAGAAGATACACCAAGCTGGTGCCGACAAAACCTAGCAGCCAGCCGAATTGGTACGGGTGGACGCCGACGCCGACGTCGATGCTGCTGTTGACCGAGTTGATCAGGCCCGGGATGCTGGGCACCACGCCGCAGATGAACGCAACAATGGCACGCCAGTTGACTCCACCAAACGAGTATCGATAGATGCCGTCGGGATGGTACAGAGCTAACGAGTCGTATTTTCGTTTCTTGACTAGCCAGAAGTCGAAAGCCATGATCCCCGCAATGGGCCCGAGGAACACGGCATATGCGGACATGAAATTCAGGAAACTCCCTGCGGACTCGAGGATCTTCCACGGCACAAGACACCACGCCAGAATGGCGCACAGAATCTGTCCGCGGCGGATGTTGAGATATCGCGGTACAAGCGCAGCAAAGTCGTTGGCGGCGGAGAGCGAGTTAGCCGAGATGTTGACGCCCAGAGATGCCAGGGCGAAGGAAAAGGCACCAAAGAAGCGGCATGCCCGACTGCTCCAGTGGCTGATCAAGACGTTGGGATCCCATGGGATCTCGGCCAGGTTATATCTGGCTTGGCCGGCAGATGAGGCTGCGACACCGATGAAAGCGATAAAGGTGAAGATAATCGGCAACATCGGGATATACAGCAGTTGCCACTTGACGCTGACACGAGAGTACCGAGAGAAGTCCGACTATTATCTCCAAAGTCAGCCTTTCATTCCGTTGAGTCTTCCGCCAGTGTGGGTTTCACCTGATTGACGCTGAGCGTTGCATAATTGCCAATCGTCGAAGTCAGACTGGCGAGCCATAACCAGCTATATTGAGAACCTGATACCGTTGCCTTCTGCTCAAAGATCTTACCGCCGCCCTCCGCCACGAAGGCCCAGATCAAAATGGCAATCCAAGCAATTGGAACGATGATGGATTTCGCCATGAACAGCCAGCGGAGCTTGTTTGGATGCGCGCATAGGAAGGGGAACTGGATGATCCAGAAGATCACAAAGCTGACCATGCCGTTGGTGGTGATCCCTTGGTCTGCAGGGATGTCGTTTTTCAGGCGCAGATAACTTGGCCAGATCGCGCCGATCATCACCGTGACCGAATTGCTGCCATTCACCGTTTGGATGGCAAACCAGAATATTGCCAGAATGATCCGCGATATGATGGCGACATAGGAACCCCAGAAACCCCAGCTTGCTCGGGCCAGCACGGGGAAAGGAGAGTGGTATATAGCGCCGATGGCCCCGTTGGCGGAGATGACGATGGAGATAATAAGGAAAGAGACGGCAACGATGACAAGAGATTCGCGGTAGGTTAGACCGACGGCAATGATGCCGCTGGCGAATTCCCACGTCGCGGCATTGAATGCGTCCGATATCCAGTAGGCTGTTTGGTCCCGTCAATCTGCGGAACACAATTACACAATTCCAACTAAAGCAAGTCATCAGGTCATACCAACAAGACTGGTGACACCCCATTTCCTCCGATGAAGCGGAATCGGGTCGAGGTCGCGATTGGTCCATCGTGAAGAGCCGTCTGCAAAGGCCGACTTCTCCTGGGCTACACGGAGCCTTGGGCGGTCGAACTTCATTGTGAAGGAAATCAGCAGGGAGAAAAGCACAATAAACGATCAACTCAGGAGCGGGGTGGAAGGTCTACCCCTTATTAACTATGCCTGGGAGAGGTTCCTCGTATTGATGATAAGCAACGAGCGCCGTGGAAGCGATAGGGCCCTTTTGGCTTCTCCTTGCCTCCTGCAGGCGTCACTGCTAGCTGCGTCGTACGGTTCTTGGATCCTGATAAGGAATGTGATAAGGAATGGACTGATTAGGTAGGGATGCCCCTGTTGGCTGGGTGTTATCGCGGTATCACAATCATTCTGACATGAGGGAACATCACTCTGTATGTTGGTGTGTAGCCGTGTCTCCATGAGATGCGTTGTCTCTGATCAACTGACCACTTCAATACTTTCCTGCAAGGCATGCTGCTACCCAGATGGAATTGGAAGTGTAGTGTTGTTCTTGTCTACTCCGTACTCTCTGGATGGGTCTGGAGAAGTCTCCCCACTCTTGTGCTGCCAAGCCTTTCTTTCACGATAAGCGTGAAGTCGAGGACCAAGTAAGCACAGCAAATAGAAAAAAAACTAGAAAATATAAGGAAAGAAAGAAAAAAAGAAAGAAAGAGGATGAAAGAAGTGTGCTAAATTATGCTATTGACTAGCCTAACCACTAAAGCAGTGACACTGGTTCCATGATGCTATACATGTACAGACCCATGTCACACAGCTGGAAGGCTGATGCTGAGATATTGATAACTGCAAAGCGACCAGCAAGTTACGATAAAATCAAAGAGACGTCTTCGTAACCGCATGCCATGCAGAATGACACATGCTGCTCCACAAACAAATCCGAGTATTTGATATCTCTCCTGCCTATGACCGACAATGCTTACGCATCCTCACCGGGCAGCCGGACATCGTCCCAGCCACGTCCATCACCAACGCCAGGCAAACTGCGATCCTTCCGAATGCCATTCCATTCAGTCATGTTGATCCATCCGATTTGCTGGAGATCGCCAAATCCACCGATCCAATATGCCTTAGTCACAACCATCTTTGCCCAGAAACCCGCGTGCGGACTGTCTGGATTTCCCGGTAACCATGCCTCGGCATCAGGATGGGAAGCGAGGAAGCACGACTCCAGCGCCTGTCTCGTTTCGTTTGCGATCGGGGTAGGGAAGCGCTCTACATATCCCAAAAGCGACACACGAGGAAGGCCAGCGGCACTCAGTGGGAAGCCTGGGTAGAGCGGCGAGGTCTTGTTGAGGTGATCCCACCAGTCGATCGAGAGGCTAATGTTGGAGCCTGCTGCTGCATTCTGGAAGGTAGTCGAAACATAAAGACCCAGGAGAATCGGGTTACCCTGTGGACCGCCATCATCAGCGTCGAGCAACGCCTCCTCGCAGTCCGCGATATACTCAGGGAGGCTGATCGATTGACCCGCAAGGGCAGGAGGCACGCGTGTATTCGGAGATGGTGGCGGGTAAATTGTCGAAGCAACGCCAAACTTGGACAGCGCCAGCAGGCGACGAGCCATCAAGGTGGACGTAAACCAGGACGGACGAGTCGTGATGGTCATTTCCTGCTGATCTTGCTGGACGGCTTCATTGTGATGTCCTGGGTCGATATAGACATCATCCTGGGAATTGATCCGAATGGAGAACCGTGGCTTTGGTGGAGAGGAAGCCAGTGTCGGATCCTCTTTCTCGTTGGCCACAGACGTCACAAAGTCTTTGAGGGGATCATCATCTTTCAGCAGAGTCTGATCCTGCAGTCCATTGTCCGATCCACCAAGAGGAACGCCAGAAACCTGAAGAGAAAATAGGACCACCAAGACAGAAGAAATGAGAAGGAGTTTGAGGAATGAAGGTACGCTTCCCCGGCTTCCAACCATGGTGGTATGGTGCTGATTGCTTGAAGACGCGTCTGAGAATCCCTTCTTTCCCACAGTGAGCGACAGATAATAGAATGCAGATGCGTCTACAGTCAGGAAACGAGAGGAGTAGTAGACGTCGGTCAGTTGAAATAAATGTCCAACATGGGCCACAACGCGACTGCCGCGGTGACACAGGAGGGTCTTAGCAGTGAAGCTGGCAGGTGGGGAAGTTTCCATAACCGTCACTGTCTTCCGACTTACAGTTATCGAGGAGGACGATCTTATCTGATGGTGCTAGTCTAGAAACAGCTAGACTGAACTCTCTCTCTGCGTGACAGTCACTAAAGTTCACAAATCACGTGAAGGCACAGCATCATCTGACTTTCCGGGACTTCCCGGGAGGACCCACACTCCACTCTGACCTATTGAATTAGGTAGTCGATGATGATGTGTGGACAGCAAAGCCGTACTATATGCAAGATATTCTTGAAACCCTTCATTCTCACAAACTTTTACCTTGAATTAAACAACGAGGATCTATATTCACTTAGCAAGACTCAGGCATAGATATATATGCTCATCCGCTCTGTGTGTGACAGTACGATTAGATGAACAGAAAGATATTAATTAACTGACAAGACGCAAGACCTACAAAGGAAATGGTGGCAATTAATCAGGTTCTATTTTTTTGTTTATCCTCTATCCTCTATGGAATTCTGGGTCTAACCAAAGAAAAAAAATAAAAGAAAAGAAGAAAAGAGAGAGATTTTGCCGGTTGCTTGACAGTAACTCATACATCGTCCATGCCATACACATCACATCAGTCTTTCAAGGTAGTCAATAGTGTTGACTGATGCCAGACAGAGTCAGTGTGTGATCTCTCACCACTACCACTCCTCTGGGTTGTTTCCATGACGGCCTCCGGCCAACTTCCAGCTAAAGTATTCGGCATCTGTCCACTGTATATTGATTCCGGCCTTAGAGAGATCGGTTGCTGAATCCCAGTCCACGAGATAACTTTGGACAACATCCATTAGTCTGTCTGCTCTAAGGGAAGGTATACGATTATCGAAGAGAACGTACCATTTGTTCTGATCACTGTCCCAGAGGAGGTTCTGCCTGCCAGGGTCGGTTTGCCCCCATCCACAATTGACGCAGTCACTATATTGAGGCTGGCGTTAGATTGCATGTCTCAGCTATAAAAGGAGGACGGCGAACTGGTGTCTTACAGATAAGCTTCTTTAAAGGCTTTTCTGATATTGTCACGTTCCTCCCGGGTCATGTTATCCCAGAAGGGATCAACTGGATCCTCAGCGCCTTTTTGCGCCCCCAGAGGTTGGCCTGGACACTCGGTCATTAGGATAAACCAGGTATGCCAATTATCCTCTCCTAACTCATTCCGGTCTATCAGATGCGGAGCCGATTTGCACTTGTTTTTACGGAGCCCATCCAGTGCTGCGATCTCCATTTTGATGACGTCGCCCATGTAACTCCGTACCTCTTCAAACTTCCCAGAGGGTTCACTAGGTTTAGGGTTAGGGTACCTGTAAATTTTTATTGGTGGTCAATTAATTGAATCCATAGCGATCAAGTATCTGACTGAACAGTAACATACAGCATCACGATTTTGATTACCGCCCTCTCCTTTGCAGCTGAATCGTCCCTATAGCAGCGAAACACGAATCGCTTCTCCTTGAAATCCTCCACCACATCGAGTTCTGGTAGTGACGCGAAGAATGGTATCTTGTGGTCGAGCTCCTGAGACAATATCCAAGTTGAGGAGGTTTGGGGAAATTCCACCTTTGTTCCTACCACGAACTTCATTTTTGAAGTTCTAGAGGACAGGAGAATAGCTTGAATGATACGGATAGTGGTCTTGTCGTCTCTGCTAGGATAGTATCAAGCAAGGTTCTGGATATAGGGAATGCCAGGATAGGGTTAAATCGAAGGAAATCTGCTGTTGGCTTTTGATTCAGTACTCGATAGGCAGTATGGAGGAACAGGACCTGTCGATAGTGATCTGTATAGGTAAGAGGAAGGAAGGGAAAGCTCCATTCTTTTCCCTCTATTTCTCTCTCTGAGATATGACTCCTCAAACTTGACAACTGACGGCATTTTTCGATGTCACCGGAGAAGGCCGTGACTGTCTTCACAGAATCGCTCATTTCCTGATAATGGTATTGAAAGAGAAGAGAGATCCCGTCTGTGAAAAGACAAGGCTGCAATTATGACGGTGAATTCCTTTGATCAGTCGACACAGTTTATTTATTTCTTTGAACGCACTGCTTTGTTCCTTCACAGAGACAGTGGTATGGTGAAAGGGACTGTTAAACATTTATTTTGACTCAATAATTACTATTAGGAAGCAATTTTTATAATGTCAACTACTATAGAAAGCCAGGAAAGAACCTAAGTAATCTATACTCATGCTCTTTTCTAGTTACATATTCATTACTATAATTAGAGTC
This sequence comes from Rasamsonia emersonii CBS 393.64, assembly GCF_000968595.1. NCBI lineage: Eukaryota > Fungi > Ascomycota > Eurotiomycetes > Eurotiales > Trichocomaceae > Rasamsonia > Rasamsonia emersonii. The sequence goes on from NW_013563297.1 coordinate 53,172, forward strand.
ATTGCCATATCTTGACTCCTGAATTATTAATATAACATTATGAGGAAGTAACACTTTTCGAGTCATTTAGATAAAATAATATCTCCTGGATTTGATCTTAATAGCGAGACCTCACTCAGATTTTACTCGCGAAAATGCCCAAGTCATGTCAAATAATTTGAAGGAGATGTCACTAATTATCATAGTACAAGAAGAAGACAGATCTCGAGCAATATTTCTACTTTTTGTTTCTTGATTAGTTTGTTCTTTCTCGAAAAGAAAAAAACGATACCTAACTATTATGCCAAAAAAAATCCTCTAGATTCTGTCGGAAGGTTCCGAAATGCTCAGCATCAACATCCTCTGCCTGTTGCAAAATATCTAAGAGGATGGAAATGGAAATAAAGAAGACACGGGATCTGTCTAAGAACTTCTCTTGTACTCCCATATACATACATAAATAAGTAAATATCTGTAGAAATCCTCCTCCAGAAGACCTTTCTTCCCCAATCATTCTTGCTCCTTCATTAGATTGCTAGCATCAATCAGCTCAGAGACTGTTTTTTATGCTAATGCCTGACTGCCTGTTCCACTGACACTTGTCTCGAAAGCTTTATACACTTGCGTAGGTACCTACCTATTTGCTGGACCATATAGGAAAGAAAAATGGTCTAAGCCGCATACAGCTTTACATACATACTTGACTGACTAGATTGGAAGTGTTTTTTTCTTTTAATTTCGAATTGATCTCCTTGGAGAATTGCTTGATGGAATAACTACGGAATAGTAAAGGATGTCAATCCCTCCAATGTAATTAATAATAGGGCTTGATTCTTGAAGCGAACACATAAGATAAATAAAGATGCCCAGCTATGCTTAAAAAAAATATCATGTAGATTTCGTGGTAAAACTAGGTACGGAGTATATCTATAGCAACTAACCCTAGTTGTACGGAGGAGTGCCAAATTTACGTATATCGTTTTCTACTGTATACGCATCAAAAGATATCAATATTCTCAATACTTAAATTAATAATATCTGATCCTTATGATGATATCAAAAAACGGAGTACAAAAATTTCACCTATGCTTTCAAAGCAAAAGAAATATCTGGGTTCCTCTATCTAATCTATATGACTTACTGACCGAGATGACTGATACGGAGTATACATAGATGTGCAAGAGCGGTCAGCAGTGGCAGAACAGACCCAAAAGTGGTCCATAATCTATTAACAAAAGCGGCAAGGGCCGCAAGGCTGGCAGACGCCTAACCGAAATAGGAACCTACCTGACAGATCCATGGATTCGGATAATCACATGATCGCTAAACCCCATCAGGTACTGTACCAATCTAACGCCCCGATCTCACCCGACTTATTACTCCATACGGTATACACCGCACACCGTACCTAGATACCCAAGCCGAATCATTCCGGCTTTTTTGATTTGAACCGTCCTTGTAGGCTTGTACTCTCCACGTGTCGTTGCTTGCGCCGTTTGACAGAGCTGTCACCGCATCGGCACTTGCTGTACTGTATGTACAGTATGTGGCCTGTGCCTTCGATGCGGTGAGTCATCCTGTCAGTAGTACTCCGTAGTCTAACTAGCGGATACTCCGTAAGCTGAAGCAGGGAATTCCACCTGATCGTATGATCGTCGTGGGCTTTTTTCACGCCACAGCGGACCTGGCTAATAAGAATCGAATTCCTCGATTCCGGATCAGGAGCTCAAGCCCCTTTCCCTCCACCAGGCCACAGTGGAATGATAGGGTACCAACAAGAGTGGATACACGGTGAGTCAGACTTGGGGAAGATGCTGTGCTAGGCATACAGACCTCGTGACATGGACGGTGAATATGGTCGCTGCTGCCTGTTGGCCAACCGCTCACCTGTTGCCACAGAAGTTGGGGCCAACGGCTGCCTATACGGAGTACTACTGAAGCTTTGACGACAATCTATGGACATCACGATCGTCGGGATTATTATGGTGGCATTGATAGCCTACCTAGACTATGTACATTTCCACAGCTGACTACGCCCGCTTTCGATAGAGAACGGGCGCGCCTGTGAAAAGAAGAGGTAAATGATGACACCAGTTAAGAAAGAAAACACGTAGATTGTACTCCGCGATATGCCTGCTCGCCTCCGCCCCGCCTGCATGGGAAAGCCCTTCCAGAAAAGACAGTAGAAAGAAAACAAAAGAAAGCCCATTGTGCCGACCGCACGCCGTGTGAATGACAAGACACCGAGAAACGGAAAGAAATGACAGAATGAGGAGCACGCCGCAATGAAAACCATATTTACGTACATCATACAGGATATAGAGATGATGACATAGAGATCGATCTTCCACATGGAACAGGCAGGCAGAGGCCAGCAAGCACGCAGGACACAACGTAGAAGACTTTCCTGACTCCTGACAACAGCTGGGTATATATACAAACGCAGTCCTTTCAAGAGACTCGGAAACTCATCACGATCATGTTCTTTCTGCGGGCTCACCCCGGCTGTCGCTGAGTCCTCCGCATGCCATTGAGGACCATTATAGATTCATGAGAGTAAACTTCGGGGAAAAAAAAAAGGCACCTCAGTTCATGAAATCGGCCTGACCACCGGCATCGAGAGCCACTCTGCGAACTTCCGTGCTGCAGCAAGCACGCTTGGTGCCGCCCGTGCCTTTTTGGCTGGGCAGCTGGACAGGCAGCTTCATGGAGCTCAACTGACCATCTAGTGGAGACTGCAGTCCCTTAGCTTGAGGAACCAGGAACGAATCCGCAACGCTCTGGTCCGGCAGGACGACCCCATTGTCTTGAACCGCGTGCAACGCCATCAGCTGGCGAACATTACTCTGTAACGGATGGTCTTCTGACGTTGTCCGACCTCGTTTCCTGCATCGTCTGGACTCACGAGGAGGCTCCGGCGTGGGGTTAGAGCGTGGGACAGCTCCAGACAGCTCACAGAGACCTTGGGCGGCTTCCTGAGCAGAAGCGCTGAGGTCGACCGGAGTGTCGAGAGAGAAGTTGGACAGATCGGGCACTGAGCCAGTCGCCCCTGTGTCAGTGTCCGGGGAACTATAGATGTCCCCAAATGATGTCTCGTCGATTGGTGACGCAATCGCCAAGTTCTTTCTGCACTCTTTCAGGGAGTTGGTGGCGCAACGACGAGTCGCCGTGACAGCCAATCGAGGCTGAAGTGGCGCGCAAGTCCCAGATGCGCACGAAGAGATTGACGAAGATCTTGACGAGCGAGAGGAGATCGTCGAGACGTCGGAGACCATCGACTCAGGAGACGAGGCAGAAGAGGTGGATCGCGCGAGAGAAGAGCGGCGAACCAGAGACGGATAACCGTCCGGGTTTCCGGGTTTGTTACAGAACACGGCTGACGGGCGTTGATCAAGCGTGGAGCGCGCCATGCACATATTCTGAGCCTGAGAGATCGCTGCACAGATCGACGGCCGTCGAGAACAGGCACCACCAGCACTCGCAGCAGGAGTACCGGCAGCGTTAGACTGTGGTGTCATCTGTGGCGTGGGCAGCAGGCCAAGCTTGGGCAGGGCTGGCAGAGTCGGGTTCGGACATTCCATGCGAGGCGTAGGCTCTAGGGTTAAAGGAATATTGCCAGAGCAGGTCGGGGTCTGCTCATTCGACGACGGCAAGCCAGTCGCCGTACCCTCGCGTCCGGACGAGCTGCGCGGCGAGGAAGACTCAGCAGCGGAGACCATTTCGAAGCCAAAAAGGCCAGAGGGGCTAGATGGCTCCACGTCGACGGTATCCAACTCCGGAGTCAGCTTCGGGATGATTGTCCGCCAGCACTCTCCACTAGGCGCGATGCCCGCGCTGGGCGTAAACTTGAGGACAATGTCCGTCCATCGCTGGTAGATAGCTTCTGGAATGTGCAGCTTCCAATCCACCGCTTCCAGGAACATCAATTCGTTCTGGTTAATTTCCAGCGTGTTGAGACCCGAGATCTTGCTCCAAGCCCGGGCGGAATAGTTCCGGTCTTGTAAGTATTTGGATGCAAGAATCAGGGCTGCCAGAAACATGCGTCTACCGCATTGCATCGCCCGGGCAACCGGCTTATCACGAGGTTGCTCCATGGTAAAATCATGTTTCGGGACGTGCGATTTGATCTTGATGAGATAGTATAGTGCGACCTGCAGGGTGCTATAGCTAGTACGAGACCTTCGCAACGTTTCTTGAATGAAAGTGCGAAGGGGTAGAACGCCCTTACACCCAAGGGAGGAATCGCTCCGAAGAGCAACCCCGGACAGAGGCCATATGGTCTCAACGATCTGAGAGGCGGTGTCTTATATGAACAGGACTTAGCAAAATGAAACACCGCATTGAATCGTCTCCATTCAAGACTTACCGACGAGGTTGTCAACGAAACTGACCTTGCGGTCACACTGACGCACGAGCGATGGCAGCGGCCGAGGGCAGGATGCGGGAGCTCCGTTCGACGGGGCAACAGAACTGTTTGTGCGTCGAGGGTGCTTCCGCAACTCCGGCGGCACGGCAGGGTCAGCAACTTTAGGAGCACATCCTCTAATTCCACCTCGAGAAGAACGGGAAGTAGATTCACTTGGATGAGGCAAACCTCGACCAGCTGCCTGGCTTTCCCCTGTCACGTCGTTCTCCCAAATGACATCTACGGCATTGGTTGACGACGAAGAGATTGAGCTCTGTGAAGATACGCAGTCCAAGGAGAAGATCGAGGAGGCAGAGGAAGAGGCGGAAGACGCGACCGATGAAGTGTATGGATGAGCATTGGTCGTCTTCTGTTGGCTCGGGTTTGAGAGATTCAAACCCAAGACGTCCATCCCGGACATATCCGAACGACTGCCAAGATTCGCGAGTGACTCTCTAAACCGGTAAGTCGTCGCAGGACTTTATATAAAATATAGAGCCAGGGTCGGATACAAAGCCGACGGGATGGCCGATTTTGAAACCGTGGATAGCAATTAAACCGTTGCGCGAAAACCGTGAAAGGGAACCGAGAGAGACGGCCGTCTTTTATCGCAGGCGACGGCGGGCCCTTGGGGGTCGAAGATCTCCAGTTTGAGAATAGATGGCGTTTTGAGGAAGAGAAAATAGGTTGTCAGAGTATGGATGGGACGAACAGGTCAAGAGATGGACAGCGACAAAAGACAAGAATCCACAGGACCGATCACCGGATGTAGAACTCCAACGTAGATCAAGCCGGTTTCACGTCAAACAGACCGCTTCGAGAGCCTCGCAGATATACCCGGAAAGCTTCAGGGACACCAATTGGGACTCTTGGAAAGACTGCTATCTAGTCTCTCTTTTCAGAGGCAAACAACGGTCTTGTCGGACAGTCGGAGATCTGAAGAGCTGGATTCTGCAACACGGATGATCGGTTCAATGGGGGCTTCGGCAGCAGGGTACATTTTGGAATCTGGAGACCGGGTATAAATAGAATAAGTCGATAAAAACGGCGGACTGTTTAACAAGCAGGCAGCATCCCCTTGGATCCGGAGCTTGTCAAGGCAGTCAGCGGTCTATTATCGACGGAGTCAGGGACCGTGAGGCGCTATAAAGCCGCAGTCGGAGGTAAGAGCGAGCTGGGAGAGGCAAGGCGAATCAGCACGGAGCTTCCAATGGGAGCTCTGGGAAGAGAAAGATGTGATTAAAGCTCTTCTCTTTCCCGTGTCTATCTATTGATTGGCAACGGACATGGGATGGAATACCCAGCCGGGTGACAGGTGCAGAGCAAGGACCAAAGCGGAAGTGATAGTGACTAAGAGCAGCAAGCAAGACAGGCCACTATCCAGCCAACCGCTCCCAGCAATGAAGGGATATAGATATATGCCCAGCAAGCAGGCAACAGAGCACGGCGACAAGCGAGTGCGAAATTACTCACCTCACTATTTGACTCCAAGTAGGTGGCGAGTGGCGGATCAGGAGACTGGGGCCCCGGCGGGAGACAGGGACGCGCTGATCAGGAGGCAAAACACCACCCGAGCAGGCAGGCGACGGCACAAAGAGCAGGGCGACAGGATCCAAGAGAGACCACTCTCACCGTGGGATGCACAGGCACGAGAGTGAGTCTACTTGGACCGGGAGGAGTATATTATACGAAAGGAGCAAACGGAGCGGGTCGCGGGTATGACTGTAACACGATGAGTCTTCAGGCCCCAAAGATAGAATCATGGGCTGGGCTGCGAGGGTGCCGATAGCGGGCAGCAGTGGCCACTGGCTAGCAGCGGTGGCAGCCTGCCTGGGCTCGGTTGGGCAGGGAAACGGGGGCTGGTTTTCCGCTACCGTGGGCGGCCTGCCACCGCGAAGGCTGGCAACGGGGGCTCCGGGGAGGCAAAAAAAAAGAGAGAGAGAAGAAGGCAAGCTATCTCACCAGACCACGACACCCAGCCAGACCCAGATGATCCCTTACTGGATCCGTCAGACAAGAGAGCGGTCCTGCCTAGGATTTTATTTGCCGCTGCGCAACAGGCAACAGGCAGCAAAGGGGGCGCAGAACTGAGATCGTGACCACAACAAGGACAAAAAGAACAATGGCAGGCTGTAACAGCGAGAGACCAGGGCAGGCGCAAAAGAAAGAAAGGCAGGATCAAACAAAGCGCATAGATCGCTATTAGTGTATACAGGCGTCTTCTAGCAGACTTCTAACAGCCGGACTGTCGGTAGCCAGTTCATTGCGAACGTTGGCTGGAGAGGAGAAGAGAGGCCCTGCGACTCCGGGGTTCTGATTACTTTTAATGACTCTACTGCGACGCATAAATTGCTGCTTGGAGTGCTTTTTGCCTGTGTCTCCTGCATCATTAACTCGCATCCTCGAAGTTTTCGGCCTAGTCCATCCTGGCCTGCCCCGCCAACGGACTAAGCGCTGCCACAGCCAACCACGACGCGGCACACCCACCGGGCAGCGCCACCCTGGACGAGGCAAGCAAGCACAGTCATCGACTCATCCCATGAAGACGATGACTCCGCACCCTCTCCTCATTCCAAATCACTGCCGACTACTTCTCTGCCTGCTTGGTCCACAACCGGCATCCGGTGAACGGAGCTTCAGACAGCTGGATCAGTGAGATATGATTACTCAGTGCTCCGTATCCATGGTTCGTCATCTCTTCTGTCACGTGGAAAAGAGCCATAAAGAACGATAATATTAATAAATACTGATATTCAGTAGTCATAATAGATAAATTGGTAGTAAGAGGGTCCAATAAATATAATATCTTCCGCATAGATATCACCTCGACTGAAGTCAGACTGGAAAAGCTGGTCTTCCTCATCTCCCTATCTGACAAATTGTCAGTTAACTGTTGGACACTGTACAACATCCGTCATCATCAAAGCCGTTTTTCTACAATAAACAGTCAATAGTTGGCAATATTTCCGGCTTTGTCACACAGCTTACTTGGCAGACAACTGTTACTGTATCAAATATCCTGTACGCCTTGTTCATCAAGAGCTTCGGGTTCCTGTTACTCCACACTCAGGCAGAGAACAGCTCATAAGGACAATCGTATCAGTATTATTATTATCCACCAAACTATATATATATCTTCTTTCTGTTCAGGTGACTCGAAGCAAAGTCAGCAATCAGCAAAAGACTTGTGGGGAAAGCTACATGTACATGTACACACGTATACACAGGTATACCTGAACTCTAAGCCGTGTCCACCTAACAGCACATTGTTCTTAAGGTGAACTAAAAGTACTAGTACATGATCAAGCAGAGTCACACAAAGATCGACCAGCAGCATGATATCAACCTTGTCTGATAAAACTATCAGCAGTGGGACTGTTCCCACAGCCTTCTTTTCATCGACTCTCAGAAAAGCGGGCTTGACAGTTGCCACCAATTTTTTTCCCCTCTTAGTAAGCTCCGTACTATCTCACGGATCGAGTCATCCAGGATGGGCTGTGACAGTTCAGGATTCGCCCGCGCAGCCAGCCACCGCGAGCAGTTCAGAGTTTGGCGCCCATCGGTCGCCTTCCCGTTTCGCCTTCTGCCTGCAGCGACCAACTCGATGGGAGGGGCTCCCCGGGTCACCACGGAACCAATGAGCAACCGCTCGATTACAATCGCGTCCCCCAATGACGATATGCTTTTTTCGCTCGTTGTGATTGGCCTCCAGCTGGAGGGCTCTGGATGGCGGGCGGAATCTTCGAACGCCTGCATGTCTTCTACAGTCGAAGGACTCGAAGCTTGCCAGCCTCGAGGTAGCTGCCCTAGATAGCTAGGCTCGAGACTAGTTCATGCAGTTCATCTTCCTCTCCGCTCTTTGCTGTCACCGCCCCATCTCACGTGTCTTGCTGTGTCTGCGTCAGAGTGGGGGCATATACCATAGTTACGGCTTTCACGCATCTCCCGCCTATCTCGGCTGACTAGCTGTAGAGCTTTCTGTAGGATACCAGTGCTGTAAAGAGTCCTGCCCAGTATGATATTTCAGTTGCGGGACTATCACTCCTAAGAAATGCCTGCGATAATCGGCTCATATTTTCTCGTTGGTTCAGAAGATGATCGTTCCTGAATCCTGTCATAGAATGTTCTTAACCGCATCAGGAAATGAGATCGCTAGGAATGACATATACCATCATCCGAAAATGACTCATGAGCAAAATACTATGTAGAGAGGAAATCCATTTGAGGGTTTAGATATTTCACATTCGGGACACAATATATTATGAATCATGCCTCTACAGCTTCAAATTTTCTAGACCCTAGTTATTTATTTAATGGCAATCTTCCAATCCTGTCCTTCTTGTCATGGTAGGCAAACACACGATCGTGACAATCCATACTTGCACATAAATCTAAGACCAGCTCCATTATGGTTTATTGTGAGTAATAGTAGTTCAATAACAGCATTTAGAAGAACATTCTCCTAAATCCTCACTCAGAGATCAGGAAGCCAACAATAAATACCTTTTTTTTCAGACAATGACAATAAGAGAGGGAGCCATTATTAATTCAGTACTCTGCTGCTGGCGGTGTTGGTCATGAAAAAGTGGCTTTTAATTAATGACTTTTATAGATACGTATCAAAAGTCGCCTAAATAAAGACTTCTTTGTTTTTTCAATTACCAAATAACAGACACAGGTATATACATAAGCGTATCTGTACAGTCCACCTGGATCTCTTGGTGAGAGCTGAAGTGGAGATATCCCATATCGTACATATGTCCCAAATCGAACAAGTCTGGTCCATCTTGATCATCGGCAGCCCCAACGTGATGCTTTTATGCTTATGCTTGATATCCTGAGATTGTAGTCAGGGCAGGTTCCCGGATGGTGTATCTGACGCGTCCGCGAATGTCAGGATAGTAACTAGCGGCCCTTGTAACGGCAGCTCAAGCAATTTCGAGACCCTTGGGCCTACCCTTCACATCACTGCTTCCGCAAGCAGTGACGGTAATGATACCTGCGATGGCATCCTTTCCCCAACTGACTGTCGGTTTTCCCGCGAGGGTCCTCACCAGCTTTGGAGGCTTTTTCTAAACGGGCCATTCCTTTTTTTTCCAACCCGCGGAGGAGTTCATGTCCATGTTCATATATTTGCGAAAGGCCTCGATGGGCCTAGCTAGGCTGCCTCACTTGGTTAAGATAAATGACCCGGGCTCGCCAACGAGCGGATTTTCGTCCATGTACTCGTCACCGTATTTGGACAGCAGAGTTAATGCTTCCATAAGGCTTCGCGTATCCTGGAACGCACTGCTACTCACGTTCGCTCCTGCGAGCGGAGCCTTGGTCGGTGCCTGACCATCTGGCACAGGAGTGCCCTCTTTGCTCTGCTGAGATTGTGCCGCTGCTGCCGTCGTCTGCTGAGAGGTATCGGTGAGCTGCTTGGGACCAGGAGGCATGTAGGTATGTCCGTAAGCCGGCGTGAAGATCGGGAGTGGAGAGGCGGTGTTGAGGAGCTTGGTCAGAGACGTCACGGCCGAGAGCTAGATAGACAGGTCAATCCTGCTCCTCCCTTTTTTGACCAGTGTGAAATCCAAGACTTACAAGTCTGTTCCCCACAACACTAGCAATAGATGGCGCCATGTAAATACAATCCCCCACGACGTAGTACGTCGACAGAACCACAACATCGTCCTCCATCCCGGGCCGCTTCTGCCTCAATTGCTTCCGAATCACCCAGATATTCGACGGCTCGTGCGCAAACGTGGTCTCCGACTGCGCAGCAGCCTGCAGCGGATCGTACGTGACCATGAACTCCAGTCCCTGCATCGTCTTCAACCTGCCCTCGAACGCTTCGCGCGTCTCGACGAAATGGCGAAAGGATTCATTGTAGCTGGCTTGGATGGCCAGGGAGGCGTTGTTCGAGGTCGGGTCAAAGAAGGGCGATTCGGCGAAGTAGAAGAGGACTGTCCATCAGCAATTAGAATGGTCCTGATCGAGTGGAAAGAGCTGCATACTGTTGTTTGAATGGAGATAACCCCCCATCATCTGGACGTGCTGGGGTGATCGCCAGAACACCTCCTCCAGCGAGACATCTTGTGAGCGATCCATGAAACCGATCCAGATAAATTATCGCAGGTATCTTCCCTGTAGAGAATAAATCAGGGAGTGTCGCAAAGATGCGAATGAGAGGTATGGCGTCACTCAGAACTACTGAGTACCTAGCTTAGCAGCATAAGCTTGATGCCACGGCATCGGAGAGGTTTGTCTTGTTTGCATTGCTGTTTTACATACTGCGGAGTACTAAGTCTCCTTGAATTGTTACTCTTATTACAACTGCTGCTGCTATTACTCTCCTATGGAAAAGAATCGTATCATTATTGTCACTAATGTATTACTTGCCGCCATTCTTGACTAGTCAGCATGGACAGTGAGTGTCCACCATTGTATGCACATCCATGTGTAGTACATGTCCAGAGATCATGTATTTTTATATTGCGCATGACTAAATCTCTGATTTGTATCATTGGTACTCTGCTCGAAGTCCTATATATAAAGTACACCATTGTTTTCGTTCACCTGCAGAATTCGTGGTTTGAGTCAATCACCACTCGAGTTCCCGTTGTCCGTAACTGCCAACTAGAGGAGAAAAACCATTGAAGAGGCGTTAAGGAAAAGGGATTGTCATTCGCAACTTATCGATTTCTTGAAGGCATACAACCGCCGCGATCCAAGCAAAGCTCCGAAGCCTCTTCTTCTTGGAGCTCTTGTACCGGGCCGTGGCATCATCCAACGCAACCCAGAAACATGCGATTGAACGTTCGAGAGCCTGGTCCTCACTATCTGAGTCCTGACCGAGAATCATCGATATTGTCCAGTCCACCAGACGGTCATAGTCTATAGACACTTAGAAACATGCATGTTATCGTAATCTCTGAGTCTCACCTTCTCTCATGCTTTTCGACGCTTCCTTCTGCCGTTTGGTCTGTTTGTGACTTTCGCCCATGATGTTTCCGATGAAAACTTCGATTTCGGTGAGAGATGTCTTCCACGACGTGTCGGAGTACTGGTACATCAGATCTTGTAGATCGTCCTCGTAGCTAACGCATTCGTAAGCAACTTGCAGATATGGACGGTACAAGGTGCCAAAGATATGGCTCACATCTCTTTGATCTCTCTCGCAGTGGCTATGCAATGTGTCCAAATGAAGCCTGCAGTTTCATGCTCAACGTACTGCCATAGAGCTGTGAGAAGGTTTACCGGCCGCTCTTTCGGCAAAGTTTGCAGGTCTTGGAGAAATTCCTTCTCGTCTATTGCTCTGTAAAGCTGGCCTAAGACACGCTTACTTTTGTAGTAGCGGATAAGTCGTCGGCCGCCATCGTCGTCATCATCGTTATCGTCTTCCTCGCCATATATGTGCTCTCTCTCAGACGAAAGAAGCTCGATACTCTCCGCAATATGGACACGGGGACCTGGAGCCATGAAGTCGGGTCGGTAAGGCGGATACTTAGGTATTCGAGAAACATCCACCTGCTAAGTTCAGCGATTCCGATGCGGTAAGCATACTTCAAAGAACATACAGGTTTGCCCGTCTTTGAAAAGTCAACGGCTGTGGAATGTAACTCAGCCAAAGTCAGGCAATCAGCGTCGAACGTGCCCGCCGGTCTCTGATCAGCAGAAGAATTTTATGAGTTGTAGCGATTCTCCCCAACTGATCCTGACGCATAAAAGTTATGAAAAAATCTGCGATATCATCGATTTGGACCGGCCGATTGAGAACTATGTCTGTACCTCTGGGATAATCCGCAGGTTCTGCAATCTTCTGCGGCTTCAGTCGGTCATCATAGATGATGTTGAAGAGATCGCCGTCCAAGTCACCACCGCTCAGCTTACTCGGGAGATCTCTGTTGCCTTTCTGGCTAAAGACGACACAATTGTGTAATTTGCGAAGGGGAGAATCCTCGGGAACATCGATAGCATTTACTAACTGCACGTCGCCGGGATGAAAAGCCGGCGAACGTGTGACGACCACGTTCTTTCGGACGAGGATCTCTCGGTAGAAACGTTCACTGAGAACGGGACAGAATATCTCCCCTTCGTTCAAAATACCGGTTTCATCCATGATGCCATAGAGAGTCACAGCTTTAGGTACCCGAATCCGAGCGCGGTATTTGAGGTCCCGCAATTTTATGATGACCGCCAGTTCCACTGCTTGTCTGAGAAAGTCATCCTGTGTATGGCTCAGGTCCAGCGATTTCAAGACAGAAATAAGTCAGGGTAGACGTGTTGACCTCGCCATGTGAGATTGTTCCAAAAATTTTGCCGTTTGCTCAGCCGATTGCACAGTCTGTCGAAGTGTTTCGATCTCATCTCCTTGCAACTCCAGGAATGCTTCAGCCGGCACCCCCAGATCCTCGAGAATCTTGATGAGCTGCGCGTTCAAGAAGAAGGGGAGCTTCTCGATTCCAGACCCACATGTCTCTATATTCCAGTCGTCTGCAGCTTCGAATTTGACCATGGATTTCCGGAGCATTATCTCTGGGCCTTTCTTCGAGCTGTCCAACGACAGCATACCTTTTGCTCCTGAGGAATCCAATTAGTCTGGTATACTTCATGTTGTAATGCATCCAGAATATTACAGTATCTTACCTGATAATCGAATCTGAAACACTGTAGGCCGAACCGATGCGCGAGAGGATACTCTCTATAAATTTTCCACAGAACTTCCTTTGATAGAGTGCCACAACCGTCGCTGAACACGCGACCATTCCTTTCTACATCCTCAGCTCTTCTGACGATGCGAGGATCTATCGCAATGGAGGTCAGGGTATCAGAAAACGTCTGCCCGATCCTGGCCGCAAATTTCGCAGGCGAGTAGATGTGTTGGAAATTCCCCAGCTTGTGAATCATGCGGGACACATCCACGAGCTCGCCATTGCAGATAAAGTTGGCCATGAACCAACATGTCCGCGCCCTCAATGAAGAGTGGGAGAATCCGAGAAAGTTGAAATGGCGATCTGCGATGATGATCCCATCCCTCAGAATCATCCGGAACCGATCGTAGTATATGCCATCTAGGTTGGATGTGATGTCGTACATGATCGGATCCCCAGTTTCCTCAACAAACTCCACGCGAAGAAAAAAATCATTGAATCTTGAAAATCTTCTCAAAACTCGGTTCTGAGTTTCGGGGTACGGTCCGCATAGATAGATACCCGTGGGTGCGACTGTAGCTCTGTGGACTTCTGTCTGGTTTTGGTGCACATGTCCAGGTCTTCCTGTATCCAGAAACTCCGACACTTTTCCCTCTTCAATCTCGGTGAGGATTTCGATTAACCTCTCGGAATCAAACTCAGAGCTATCCACATTTGGACAGGGACGCTGGAGCTTCCTTGGTAGCTTCTGAAACACATTGACTGCAACATCTAACCGTCTCCTAGAGAGCAGAGCATACGCATATGGAAAGAGGCCAATAACTGTCGAAGGCGGAAGCTCTCCGTTCCAGACAAGCATCTGAAGCTGATACTTGATCCGAAATGGAAATATCTGTGCCGTGAGTAACACCAAGAACTTTCCAAGTTGTTCTGCGTACGGAACAGAGTCTGGAAATCGTCTATCAATCCACCTATCTAGGGGTGGAATATAACGCTCGTTGGAAAGCATATGGACCAGGCGAATGTCAGTCGTATCTCTCAGGAGAACCCTATATGTGAAACATGTAGCCACTATGTGTTTGTGTCCGTCGTTGAGGAAACTTAGTCTCTTCCTGTTCTTGTCTTCCTTATCTTTCGTAGTAGTGATGGAAGCTCGTGTAGCTATTTCGTAGATACGGGGAGCACCTGTGCAGGTGAAGACCAGTGATTGTGTGGTGTATCCACCATGGTAAATCGATCCATACATGCTCCAGTAGTCGAACTCCAGTCGATATTTCTTTTGTAGATTGGAAGGATTTTGGATCGTCACAACTAGAATGGTGTATCCAAATTTGATCATTCCTGTTTCTGCTAGACTGTGGTACTCTCGAAAAATAGGCGTTTCTTCAAGGTAATCAAATACTCCGCAGGACAGAGAGACGATGTAGAATGCTCTCCGTTTCTCCTGAAGAGTCATTTTGTCTCCCAGCAGTCATTGAAGTAAGGACCCTTTTCTGCCGTTGACATTCCTCCTCTTTAAGAGTCTCAAGAAGAAGTTCATCTGGTTTAAACTTTCCTTCCTCAATAAAGATCGGGGTGTCAAATAACATAAGCCTCCGGTTAGGAGCTACCCTTTGCCCTTTTGGCACTTTAGGGCATTTTCTCCAGCAACCGACGTGCCTTCTGGACATCGGGTATTGTTAATGTCGCATGTCCCTTGGTGTGCTTCTTGCATTCGAATGTAAAAATCCCGAGTTCCGCAAGGATAGGCTTGAGAGCTCTTTTGAGACGCCTCTTGTCGAGATGGTCAGGTACGTTCCGACAAAAGATATCCATGTCTGCGGTTGTCAGCGCAGCAAAAAAGAGATGGTGTTATTCATATGATAGGAAGACAAGCGCCGTTCACCAGGTGAAGAATGGGGAATTTCAGTTAGGCATTTCCTCGATTGGTTTGTGAGAGTTCTCAAGGTGAGCTCTGAGGATAAGCGAGTGAAAAGAGCGAGGGTGAAGGACTTGAAAGATAAGGTGGAGGGGCAGGGCTGGATGGCGTTGGAAGATGGCGTGTTTTCGAGACTGCAGCCAGGCAACTGACAGGGTATGTTGACAGTTCACTCATAACGTGACCTGCCGGAACAACCCGTTTAATATTCTCTGAATTGCAAATGGATACTTGAACGACCAGGAAAAAGGATCTGCCTGATGGAATGATTTATATCGAGAAAGGGCTTGATAGCACTTTGCCTTCAAGAACTGATGACGAATAATCCATATAACGTTGTCTTGGTTCTAGGTTTCAGTATCGTACAGAGAATATAATCTGAGGCCCAGAAGTTGCTAAACGTCTTTCTTTGGCAGGGAAAGATTAGCAGACTGTGTTCCAGGCACATAGCAATCTTGACTGTTCAACAAAGAACCTACAAAATGGACAAATACAACCAGCCATGATGACGTGGTGAAAAAATAACCCAGCGATGGTTATATGAGAAAGGCATGCCATTAATCATAAACAGTATTCCTGCTTCTCTTATTATTTCTTGGATGCAGTTATTTTGGTGCATATTGGTAAAACCAAAGACTTGCATCGAAACTTGTGAGTCTATAATAGTTCAGATTATAGTTCAAACAGGCCGATATAATCAAAGGAGTAGGTAGTTAGTCTACCCATCCATTACATTGCAAGACACCCATTTTTAATTTTGATATTCTACTGCTCGTCTAGCCCTTCTAGAAAATATGGCTGTAGACTACAGAAAACAGAGAAGTGAACTCATCTCTAGAAGATTGCTTCTTCCACACTTTTCGGAGATCCGTCGTCCAATAAAGTCGGAGCGAATCCATTTGCTTTCTGACTGTCTGTTTGTCTGTCTAAACGGTGACAAGCCTGGAAGAATTTCATGAAGTCTGACATAAACCAGGGATTTTCGGTCTAGTAAATAATTTCCAGCTTTTCTTGTTTCTTATCTCAATAGACGATCACTAGTTCAAACACAGTCACTCCGAAAAATAATATCTCCTATCTGTACCATGATCACTTAAATTTCCACTTACCTTGACCTTATTACTACTGCAATTGTGATGGCTCGGCTCAGCTCGGGACATTCCTTTGAGACAGGACACTCCTTCAAGACAAAAGAAGCTTTCTTTGACCAGTTTGCAGAATCTATCGTTGGGACTTTCCGAAGGACAAAGGGTGTTTCTAAGCAAAGAGACTTCCTGATGCATGCAGAAAATCCTAAATATAGAGACTAAGGTTAATGATCAAAGGAAATAATATTTTCAGAAAAGGAATCGCATTTGGGGCAGAATAACACTTCCATTCTTTATGTACTGAGTCTTTTCTTCCTTAGTTTTGGCTTTTCGTACGTAGGTAGCCAAATGAGGTTACCTATCTCTTAAATTTGATTGTACCACCACAGCAATTTCTAGTCTCAAATTACTATATCAGGATACCCTCCCAAAACTAAAAGTCATAGACTTTCTTCTAGTAATTAAGACATAGGTCACGATTACTATAATCCAAATCTAAGCGGCTTGATTCCGAAATTTCATGAGAATAACTAACCAGCAGAAAAGCGACAGGTTTGCCCAACAGATCAACAGATAGATAGAGGTCGTCGTGACCGTACTGTATATACGATGATTTTCTCTTGATACTTTATTCAGTGACCGTTCTAGTAGAAACGTTGCAGTAAAAGTTCCCATAAAGGTAGTGGTCAAAAGATCAGTAAATTTGAGGTAGGTACCTCTACTGTAGAACTAAACTAGCTGTCAACGACATTCAACAATAATAGTTTGAGGAAGTACTGTGGATACATTATTCTAGAGAGGTAATACTATTAGTTGTAGTAACTGACTACGATCTGGAAGATGCAAGCCAACCCCGCTGGGCACACGGATCCAGTCCGCTGCCCCGCTATTTAGTTAGTGATAATTCTCATTACCTAAAGCCAGAACAACCTACCCCTCGAGCTGAGTCGAGCATGTGTTTGCGAGACATGTCAGCAGAATAACCAGAAATGGCAGGATCCACTGCTGCAATGTGTTGCCATCCATGGTCCATGGATGCAGCGTTCTCCGTCCAACCATACCATACCGTAGCAGGTACCTATCACTCACGCTCCGTAGCTAACCTGCCGTTTTACGGATTATTGTTGCACGAACCTGATGCTCCGTACCTCGTTTTTTTTTCTACTATATAGGGCCATAGGTACCTAGGTACCTTTTCTCCACATCGCTATTTTCGTCCACTGTCTTTTTTCTTTCCTTGGCTTGGCATAAAAACTAGGGCAAAACTCTAAAGAATCTACGTCACTCACTTTTCTTCCCCTGAGTTTGGATACCGTATTTAGTACTCTGTACCCATCAAAGAGAACAGGCCACTTCGCCGCTTTATTTTTGGTAGAAACATACTCGATCGTTTTTCAACATGACCACTGAGCAACAGAAAGATAAGCCAACAGTTGTCTGTGTGTTGTACGTGTGAATTTTGAAGATTGGTGATTTCTTGACGTTCTTCTGACTCACTTCTCTTACTTGACAGCTGTGGCTCTGTGGCGGGGAACAACCCCGTTCATCTGGAAGCTGCGCGCGCCCTCGCCTACGAATTCCACAAGAACAATGTCCACCTCGTCTACGGTGGCGGCACCAATGGCCTGATGGGCGAGCTGGCCCGAACGCTGGTCTCGCTCTCCGGCCCGCAAGCCGTCCACGGCGTCATCCCCCGCGCCCTGATCAAGGTCGAGGACGGATACAAGAACTCGGCGGAGCCGACGCCGACGGAAAGCGAGGCTGAAGAGGGCAAGACCCAGAAGGGCGCCGGCAAGGCGCACGAGCGCACCCTCCCCTCGCTGATGGACAAGACGACTCTGCTGAAGGAGACCGAGTACGGCATCACCACCATCGTGCCGGACATGCATACCCGGAAGCGTCTGATGGCCACGAAGGTGCTCGAGGGCGGCCCCGGGTCCGGGTTCGTCGCCCTAGCAGGCGGATTCGGAACCATCGAGGAGGTCATGGAGATGACGACGTGGAACCAGCTGGGCATCCACAAGGTTGGCGTCGTCCTGCTCAATATCAATGGCTACTGGGACGGACTGCTGCAGTGGGTGCAGAACGCCGTCAAGGAAGGGTTTGTCAGCGAGGCCAATGGCAAGATCCTCGTGTCCGTCAACGATGTCAACGACGTCTTGCCGAGATTAAGGGAGTACAAGGCCAGTGCGGACCGATTGCAGCTGAACTGGGGTGAGGAGTAGAGGAGAAGCCGTGTCGGAGTGCCTACTGGAATTAGATATCCCGGCTGATTTGTATTTGGTATTCAGGGTGGTGGTACGGTAGACGAATAGACAAAAGATGGATACGGTAGATGATGCCCTTACGACATTGCAATGCATGAAGGCTATGGCTCTGATACACATTAACTGTCTCATGTCATCGCATAGTAAAAACTTCCACAGGAAGGAAAATATCTCAAGACTTTTTTAATATCTAGAAGGACATTCCCTCTATTATTATTATGAGTCCACTTCCATCTCCCCTCCGGCGCCTTCGGAGGCATGGTCCAGAGCCTCGAGCAGAGGCGCCACCTCCTGGCCGTCGTACAGCTTAAAGTTCTCGATCTTGTTCTTTGAGCCGGGGGGAGCCAGACCAACAACACCCACAGTCGTATTATCGACAGTAAGCTCCTTATCCTGGGACAACGTCTCCTTGAGCGCTTTCAACCCGTGGCTGATCAGCTGTTCCCGGCTGCTATCATGGAACTGCTCCAGATTTTTTTCCAGATACGTCCGGGCCATCTGGGACCGAGCGCCAATTGCGCACGCCAGCATCTCCTGTGTCAACCCCGACGGTTGGAACTCATACAGATGAGGCCCGGAGTCGTCCACGCCGGCGACGAGGAGTCCGACACCGTAAGGTCGCTTGCCGTAATGCTGTGTGTTGGTTTGAGCGCGGTCCCCGATCTGGGAGACAATCCGGTCCAGAGGAATAGCGCGGCCGTAGGTCATCCTTGACCCCAGAGACTGCTGCTTCATGAAGTTCGAGAGCACGCGGGCATCGGAGGAAAGACCAGCAATGGCAATACCCATATGGGAATCGATTTCGATAACCTTCTTCTGGTAAGAGGAGAGCTCTTCGGCGTTGCGCTGGACGAGACGAAAATCAGTTTCCATAACTGGAAATATAACGATCTACTCATCGTCATCTGACAGGTTCGTACCTTTAAGCCGACGAGGACGGCATGTGTTTTGCTCACGAGCCCTACTACGACCGAACCCTGCTTCACAGCCTCCTGCGCATATTCGACCTGGAATATCCGCCCCTGCGGCGAACTATGGAGGAATAAATCAGCACCCCCGACGCTTGCAAAACATGCGATCAACCTTACAAGGTCACTGAATCGTTATCGTAGTTGTTTCTGAACATGACGGAGGACTAGGGATGGGAAAGGCGGGAAGTGTCGGACAAGCTGGCAGGAGGGATAGAAGGGCTTCCGAAGGAGCACAGCAAGAAGAAGGAAGACAGTGGAGTATTGTTGGGGAGAGTGTGAAGAGCTGGTTATACAGGGACTGCTGGCTATCGATGCGGCAGGCAGTGAGCGACGACGCGGTGACCTGGAGCTCCCAGCCCGTTTGGGACAAAGTGTGGCTTGTGCCGCTTTGTCAGTTGTTACTCCAGCCGCCAAGCCTCACCTCCCACCTGCATTGCTGGAGCTGTCGCCGAGGCCAGTCCAACACCACGTTGCGACACAGGGCACTTCCACCCAAGCAGTTGAGCTGCGTTTCTTTTCGCATGAAGGGCATATCTGTGCGACTACTCTGATGCACATAGGGCGTCTCCAGTCCTGTCCGCTCCATTGCCTTGTCTGACGCCGACTCTGCTTCTTCGAGACTACCATCAGGCAACCACTAGGTCCACGCCTTCGTTCCAGCTCCAGGTTCAACCGCAGCTCGTCAACCATGGCAGGGTTAAAAACGATAATAGTTCTCTCTTTTGTACGGTCCTTGTTGATTTTGTCCTGGGCGATAATTGCGATTGATGCCTGACTGAGAAACAGATTCTGGCCATCGGCTTCCTTCTGGTCATCCTTTCTTCAGCCCTGTGGCACAATTTCCTTCCTCTGCTCGTCGTTGCAACCTACGTGATTGCGCCCTTGCCCAACTGGATATGCAGTCGGTGTGCGAACCCGGACGATTTCATTGAGAGCTCCGGCAATGCCGCGGCTGACTTTGGGCGTTTCCTGACGGGGTTCCTTGTTTTGATGGGAATTGGTATGTTTATTCGCCAGTCAGAAGAAAGTCAAATAATGGGCTCGAGATCTCCAATATTTGGGGGCAATTGAATGTGTCAGATTGGACTTAGGCTAATGTTCCGGCCGCAGCACTCCCAACCGTTCTCGCTCACAGCGGCGCCATTGAAGTCCCAGCAATGATCATGTCGATCCTCGGGGGCCTTCTTATATACGGGACTATCATCAGTTTTACTATGTTTTTTAGGGAGCAGGAAGAGTTCTGAATGACATGTCTATGACCGTGGGCGTATTGACGTCGAGTGTCTCAAGAGGAGGTCTTAGATGAGCGCTATAATTTATCGCATTTTATGCCTACTCTGCTTACTACTGTCGGCACACTCGAGTTCCAGTTTCTGTATGCTGAGCGTACCTTTATATCCCTGCTTGTGATTTTGGTGTCTTTTGAATTGCTGCGATGATTTGCCATGTGTTCCGTATTGGTTTATGTACTATAAGCACGAGATGGAATAGAGACTCTATGAGGAAGTCTGGCGATTCGATATTTGGCAAACTTCCAATTGCACAACAGGTAGTTGGGCTTGTTCGACTCAATCGAGATATTGTCACGTGACACCGTGTCCCATTTCAGCAGGCGCGACGCGTGCGTAAATGACATTATCACCATTGCACTCAGTACACTCCAACCGAGCACACTGAATGAATGGATTAAAACGTGAGATAATAATGAGCTACAGCAGGACGCAATGGAGGTTTGGTCGGGGAATATCGCAACAGGCACAGGATCGTTAGGTAAGTACAAGCGAACTCAACACGTGTCCATGATGATAAGCAGGACTGGGGCGCTGACTATATCATTATCATAGCGGTCAAACTTCTCAATTCTTCTCCACATCGCCAATGTGTGATTCCAAAAGATGTGAAACTCTCCCTCCACAGCCTCGTGAACCCGGCATTGATACCACTCTACGCCCGCGCGGGGCCCAGCGTCGAAGTACACAGTACCAACATAGAAACTTCGCAATGGCTCAAGACCAGACTATTGGGCAGCATTTGGTTGGAAGAGGATGATGACCTTGACAGATGCAAATCAATGCAATGCCCGGTCGGCCTTCTTATCAGCGTCGAAGGCTCCGGGGGAGGCCATCCCTCTGGATGCATTGTGTCGGATCTTCTTATCTACGGGGTCTTGTCCACCCCAGAAACTCTAGGGCGACCTCCTTCACCTCCGAACTCTTCTTCTCCAGGAGATATGATGCAGGATGAGCTGCATCTTGCACTCAAGCGAGATCTGCGGATATATGCTGCACCGTTATCGGCGTCTTTCGTGCAAAAAGCTCAGAGCCTGCCTTCTCCGCCTTCAAGTCCGGAGAATAATAATTCGGGATGTGAGCCTGAGTTTGCCCAATTCATTCCGGATCTACGATCGCCAAGTCCGAAGCGAAAGCGCATAGCGACGATTTTTGAGGTTGCTGCGCAGCACCACAGGAGAGTCCGGCAACGGGGAGGAGAAGCAGTATCGCAACTAATGGCCACTGCAACCTCACTGTCCCAGACAGCTCCTCATCTACCTCCGTTGACGGTAAAGAAGGAGCCGGAAGAAGTCGGCAAACCTGCCTTGGAGAGATTGGGATCGAGACGGTCACGATCTGTTTCTCTGAGCGGGAATCTGCGTGTTGGTAAGACTCCGGATGCGCGCGAAGATCCCAGACCTAGCACCGCGAAAGGCCAAATTCGTCGGACAGCGAGCAAACGAGAGCTCTCTCATTCTTTTCTCGAGACAGAAAGTCAGCCAGCAGCACCGTCTCCTCTGCCTGCCGGCCAGGAAGATGAAGAGTCGGAGGCATCGCCAAAAGATGCTGAGACGATCATATCTGAGAATAAGGCCTTGATTACTCGCACAATACTGACATGCATGCGTCTGTACGGCTATCACCGGAAAGCCAGCCGATCGTCTTCTACGAGCAAGAACAACGTCACAAATTCCCACCAGGATGTCGATCCCCTAAACGAGGACAGCATTGTTGCAGAAACTTTGACTGCGCCAGCGGAGCATGGTCATGGTCCAGCTATCTCGGACGAGGACGAATTCAAGGCCATGTACCACGCGACGTACAAAGCATCCACGTTTGCACTGCGGAAATACCTCAAGGAGAGACGTCCTCCCTCAGACGACATTTCCACAAGCGTGACTGTTCCGGTCCTATCGAAAGAGAGAGTAACCAACGTAGTAGACGGCATTCTAAAGCTGTTTTGCGAGGATAACTGAGCAATTTTCTTTCCTGTGGGAAATTTCATGCATTTCCAGCGCGGGCGCAAGTGGAATTGCAAGCGAGAGAAGGAAGAAGGCGATATTTGGTTCATGAATTTTACGTTGCATGAATGGATATATAGATAGGTCTAACTTGGTTAAATATATGATATGATAGGTACGATATGACAATGACATTATGACCGTTTGTCTGAGATTAGGTTATACAAGCTTGCTTCTCTTTCTTCTTTTCTCTATTCTCGTAGATTTAATTATTAGTGATCAACAATAGGTCCATCATATAACAATCTAAATGAAATGAATGCCATCAACCTGACTGACCGATTAATTGACCTGACACAGCCATACCCTTAGCTAGCTACTACGTAACAAGTCATCACTCCAACATACAAACACACATATAGATATAGATAGATATAACACAAAGTGGGGAAGGGAGTCAGGGTCATATAACGGAAAGGTCAACCGAACCACATGCCTGCCTATTCATATACCTATACCTATGCCTATACCTATTGTCTTAAATTGCATCAATAAATAAAGAAATAACCCCCATGCCGAATACATAATCCTAGGTAAAGAAACGAAAACAAAAACAACGTGACCGACCACATGATAATGATCATACAGCGAGTGTCTTTACTGAACTGGACTGAAGTGGACTGAACTGAAGTGCCTATCTATTCATTCGTTCGTTCGTTTGTTCATTCGTGCCTTCGTTCGTTCGCTCGCTCAGATCAGATCAGATCATCCATCAATGCCTGCTTCAATGCTCTATAGCTGCCTAGCTAGCCATAGGGATATAGTCATAGAGTTACAGAGCCAAAGTGTAGGTGTAGTCATCTTCCATGTTCTGCGATACCCAAAGGACGACGGTACTTGAACAACGAAGCGTACAAGTTAGCGAATCTTCGTCCCTCGTGAAGACAGGTAATTTGGAGGGCGGCGGCATACCTGAGCATTACCAAGCTGTTGGCAACGACGTTGGCGATGCCAAAGTAGAGCGTCGGCAGGGGGTAATTTTTAATGACGTATTTGAGGACCATGACTGTCTGTCAATCCCGAAGAAAAAAAAAGATAATTAGTATTTTGCCAATCAACCGGATTCCTTGTGATTTATTTGTATACTCACCACACTACCGGCCAACCCCCCTGCGAGCAACGCAAAGCCCAGAAAGAGCACAAACCGCGCTTTCCAAGCCACCTCGCTGCCGCTGTAGCTGTAGCTGTCGGCGCTCAGCCGCGACTTCTCGATCGTGTTGATCACCAGCATCCCCAGCGCGGAGCAGATGCCGGGGATCCAGTCGACGAACTTGACGTGCACGTTGGAGCCATTGCGCGAGCTGTGAGAGAAGGCCGCGGCGTCGACGAGGAAGAAGAATCCGAGGGAGAACTATAGACACAAGAAAAAGTGATTAATGATTTATTTCTTTCCGGCGCGATTTGAATGAGATTGGGAACTTTGAAAGTGCGAAAATAATAATAATGATAACAACAGACTCATGCGCTTAAGCGACATAGTCACGACATACCAATGCACCAGCAGAATAGACACCCGCGATGCGGATGTTGGAGTTGTTGAGCCATTCCGGCTTGGAGAACCGCCACAAGCGGTTATCTGAGGGATCCATGGTGCGGTCGCCAAGGAAGACAATTGCTGATACTGAGGTACAAGGAGGTTTCGAGGTCAGATGGGGCTGAACAGACAGACAGCTCTCTGAGTTGGATGCCTGTTGCGTTCCCGATGATGAGGTCGGGGTAGCAGACCAAGGCGGTTTAGCGTGGTTGGGAGCAACGCTCTTACATAATCTAAATGTGACATTATTCTCAATAACAGAACAGCAATCGTATCAATAAATTGATGGCAATTGGTCAAATTAGTAGGATTTCTATGTTGTGTTACTGGAATGGATTCAGCCTATGCATGACTTTTTCCGGCTATTCTGTCTCGTTCTCACTAACAATTATCAAATTGATATCATTCTGTCTTTGTAGATGGTCTTTTCGTCACTGGTATTGTACATACATACATGTACATTAATAAATCACTCGTGGGTAGTCCAGTGAACATCGTTCATATGTAGCCCAAGGACAATGGGTATCATCAAGTTCATCCAGCAAAATGGACATACAACACTAGTGTGATTTCCGGATCCGATAGATCTAGCAGATGTAAAGCCGCGTCAGCTCAATATCAAGAACTGCAAATGCTTTTGCAAACAACGCGACTCCTGCAACGGTACCTCCGAGTCTCTGCCATCACTACCGTAAGCAAGGCAGGACGTGAAGGATGTAAGCGGCGAGCGCTCTGCAATTCAGGTTTTTGTGGACGACGCAGCTTCCCACATCGCTACCCACAATTCGCATGATCAGGTGTCCTGACTCCCCATACTTCATTCGCCGGCATCACCTGCCAAGCGCCCGAAGAATTCAACTCTTGTACCCAGGATCTGCCATTCATGAAGACTCAACAGGGTGCGCCTTGAGTTTATCCATGATAGCGTCCACAGCTTTCATGTCTCCGGCATCGACTCGGTCTGCTGGGGCATACCCTGCAGGTAAATGTTTGACAAGCTCGTCCATGGCAGGCTGATAATTGCGCACTGCGGAAGACAGAGCATAGATGGCTTTTCTGCGGACTTGGGGGTCGGGATCAGAGGTTGAGAGAGAAAGGAGGGTCGGAAGAGCGTTGAGAACAAGGAGCTGTGCAGAGGAATTAGCATCTGTTCCTGTAGGAGGCCAATACATATCAAAACAGCATGACTTACCTTATCCTGACCCTTCTGGTTATTCTGCACGGCTGTACCAACGCACCATGCGGCCATGCGCCGCATGTCCGGTTCCTTGTGCTGGAGGAGCCCGATGAGAGGCGTCCACAGCCCCAACGGTTCCATGTTGTTGGCATTATCAATCGTCTCCACCAGCTGCTCGAAGTTGTCGAAGGCGATCAGCTTGTTTTCCAAGTCCACCTCATCCGAGAGCAGAGCGGCCATGGATTCCTTCATCAGTTCGGCATCGGAGGGACCACCAAAAAGAGCTGCCAGAACCTCCGGATCGAGACCACGAGTTGACGGCGGAGGCGCCGACGAGGGATCATTGGAATCTGTTGGTCGTCGGGCGGCATCCGAATTCTCAATACTCCACTTCAGGAGATCATTCATGCGAGGATCCATTTTGCGGTGGATGGAATTCAAACGAGGGCAAATATTTGCCAAGCAGAAATTCGTCTGTTGAGATATAGCGCCAGATTCCTTGGAGGAAGGGAGTGAAGAACAAGGAAGACGGATCTGCTTTACAGAATTGGATGAGTGATGAAAAGTATGTAGCTTGGATTTCGCATCTAATGTTGTATCTCTAAACTACTGACTACTGTGACGTTTTCTCGCTCTCACGACCCATAGTAGGTTCGCGCGGCAGCGGTTTCCTTCCACGCCCTTCCACTGCCAAGAAGCGCCTTAGTCAGCACTGTGGCGTTGTGGCTCAGCAGACCACAGCGTCGTGTCCCAGTTCTGTGGAAGTATCAATGTCATGAATTAGGGAGGATTCAGAACGGCAGCGGCATGTAGTTTGGTCCATACTAACTCCTTTTTGTCTTTTTGTCCCGGAGAACCTGCCTTGATGAATATCTCCGACATTGTAATTCTGCTGCTGCCACCGGCATGCCCCGCCAGCTGTGGCTGGAGCTCCCGCCAGCAACCCCGCGCCAGCGCACGCTCACCCTGCCGCGGATGTGCAAAATGGCGGTAAGCGGCAATCTCTGGCTGGACCTCGCAGGCCATGTTGCCCAACGACCCTTTGTCAGATTCCGCCGGGCACCCGACGACTCGCTAAAGATGCACAATGGACATCAATGTCGAATAGGAGGGAGATAATGTCACCTGCCACTGGCTGCGCGTCATCAGGATCAGGCAGGACGCCGTGAGGATTGGGATATCCAGCTGCCTGGACACGCAGAGCATTCTTGGACGGCAAGGACGTCTGTCGTCCGCAATGAGATACTGTTCTGCCTTTTGTACTCGTAAGCTGTTCTAGTCGACAGGAATTAGAGACGCAGCACGAAATAGGCAGCCTTGATCCCGCCGTTGGTATCTTCAAGGCGGTTTCCCAATGTAGGATCTGGCGGTCGTTTGCCTCAGCGCTTCCGCCCTGGCGGCCCCACGACGCGCAGGCCTGATGCCAGCGTTGCGGCATCCCGAGGCCCGCACTATGGGGTACGAGCAGGCCATTCATTACTGTTCTGCCTAGTTGTCCGGAGTACGTGGCAGCGGAGGGTTCTACGGTTCTGCTGGACGCGGTAGCAGGAGTGGAAATCAGCAGCAGAAAGAGGCCTGGCAGCCGTGGGCCGCTAGTGGCTCGCCAGGCGTCCAAGACGTCCCACCGCGGGCAGCGCAGCACCGCCAGGGAAGCCCGAGAGCCCCCAGCGCTGGCCAGCGTCAGGCGGCGCACACCAGAGGCTGCTAGTGCTGCCCCCCGTTGCCCACCCTGCCACACCGGCACCATCACAGCAACCTCCCGACCCAAACTCGGCTCGACTCTCAACATCTCCACCGTCGCGATCGCTTCTTCTCTTTTCCCACCTGTTTATCATCCACCTCCCTGGACTGTCGTCCTCCTCCCCGTCCTCCTCTCTCGATCCTTCTCAGACCACCTCTTTTCGACTCTCCCTTGCGTCTTACTCCTTTTTTCTCGTTTCCCTAGTCCACAACCGTCACCATGGAAGGTATGCCTTTTCCCTGTTTATGACACCTCAGCCGCTTCTGCCAGCACCCCGGCGCCACTGCCCCGGCGCAAAACACCTCGCCCTGATGGATGCTGACTTTTCTGCTCGTTACAGAGGAAGTTGCTGCCCTCGTTATTGACAATGGGTATGTCTCCCACACTGCCATCGGCCAGCCCTGGGTGGTCTCAGCCTGCTTGCCCACCGTGCTGCATTATCATCGCCATGGCTCCCCTCATTCTAGGCCTATCGATCCACGAAGGCCATCAGCCGTCCAAGACACCTCCTCCAAGGATGAAGCCGGACAGAAACTGATAGATTGTGTCTAGTTCGGGTATGTGCAAGGCCGGTTTCGCCGGTGACGATGCACCTCGAGCTGTTTTCCGTAAGTTAACCCCACGAATCGACTGCTCCCCTTGCCAGGTGCCCTTGCATAGTGGCTCCTCAGCCTCGTGCTGGCCCTGTAAAACGTGCATTACTGACAGCTCGCATAGCGTCCATTGTCGGCCGTCCCCGTCACCATGGGTATTTTCCCTTCCACTCCCGGCCGCATTCCCCCGCGAAAGAATGTGGTGAAACTAACTAGCCCCGTAGTATCATGATTGGTATGGGCCAGAAGGACTCGTACGTCGGTGATGAGGCACAGTCTAAGCGTGGTATCCTGACCCTGAGATACCCCATCGAGCACGGTGTCGTCACCAACTGGGATGACATGGAGAAGATCTGGCACCACACCTTCTACAATGAGCTGCGTGTCGCGCCCGAGGAGCACCCGGTCCTTCTGACTGAGGCTCCCATCAACCCCAAGTCCAACCGTGAGAAGATGACCCAGATCGTCTTCGAGACCTTCAACGCGCCCGCCTTCTACGTCTCCATCCAGGCCGTGCTGTCTCTGTACGCCTCCGGTCGTACCACCGGTATCGTGCTCGACTCCGGTGATGGTGTCACCCACGTCGTGCCCATCTACGAGGGTTTCGCCCTTCCCCACGCCATCTCGCGTGTCGACATGGCTGGTCGTGACCTGACCGACTACCTGATGAAGATCCTCGCCGAGCGCGGCTACACCTTCTCCACTACCGCTGAGCGTGAAATTGTCCGTGACATCAAGGAGAAGCTCTGCTACGTCGCTCTCGACTTCGAGCAGGAGATCCAGACCGCCTCCCAGAGCTCCAGCCTGGAGAAGTCCTACGAACTGCCTGACGGCCAGGTCATCACCATTGGCAACGAGCGTTTCCGTGCTCCGGAGGCTCTGTTCCAGCCTAGCGTTCTGGGTCTTGAGAGTGGTGGTATCCACGTCACCACCTTCAACTCCATCATGAAGTGTGATGTCGACGTTCGTAAGGATCTGTACGGCAACATTGTCATGGTATGTATATCCTTCGTTTTCTGCTTTGTGTGTTCGCAAAGGCGGAATAATGACTGACTCTTGTCTCTTTAATAGTCTGGTGGTACCACCATGTACCCTGGTATCTCCGACCGTATGCAGAAGGAAATCACCGCCCTTGCCCCGTCCTCCATGAAGGTCAAGATCATCGCTCCTCCTGAGCGTAAATACTCCGTCTGGATCGGTGGTTCCATCCTGGCCTCCCTGTCCACCTTCCAGCAGATGTGGATCTCGAAGCAGGAGTACGACGAGAGCGGTCCTTCCATCGTCCACCGCAAGTGCTTCTAAGGTACGAAAAGCAAACCGCTCCGCTTGGCTTCTTGACCTTCTTTTCTTCCTGTTTGTGACGGTCCTGACTTTTGGGGGGGTTGTTGTGTCCAGATGCGCCAGATGGTTGCTCGGTTGCTCGTTTATTCGTTGTTCCTTACCTGGTGTATCAAAATGTAAGTCGAATTACGATGGTGGCTGGTAGACCTCGAATTCGATCCATACGTGAGACTATTGAAACCTAGCGAACCCAAATAAATACTGTGGAAAATAAGAGAGAGAGAGAGACGGCTATGGAAGAATTTTCTTCTTAACTTTCGATCGTAAGGACTTTCTTTTCTACGCTGACCCGCTTAATTTACCACCTACGGGCAAGGAGGGACATTGCAGGAGACAAAAACAAATCAAAAAAAATTTTTTTACTATTAAAGGGCGAGCTTTGTTGGATGGAACGAAGTGCGTGGCGAAAGAAAAGGCATTACAATTATTTCTCCTATAGTTATATTTTTATCTTATTATCATTATCATCATTATCTTAAATTCTAGTACTTGTGCATTGCAGACAGTTTTTTTTTGCCCCTTGACTAAGTCCTTTCTGGACTTCCTACCAAGGTCGAATACGAAATAATACTCGAAACGAAACCAACAGAACGAAAAAAAAAAGGGACAGTGTGATATTACTATGTATAGTTATAGTAATACTCAGTACCTATTATATAGATCTGTAAACAGCGGAAATAGTTGAGATTGTGAGAGAAATTTCGAGCGAATACGGAGTATTAATTACCGGATATATAGGTTCTACTTCTTACATTGTATGTACCGTACATACTGTACATATCCTGGTGAGTAGATTAAGTAATTAATTAATTAATTTAATCGATCGATCAATCAGTTGATCAATATTCGAGTAAAAAAAAACCAAAAACATTTCAGCTAGAGGTTATTTATCTACATAGACAGTCATGAAATCTTTTTTCCTAGAGTCCTAGCCTAGCCTCCTCTCTCTCTTCCCTCATCTGTTTTGAATGTTAGTACTTCTGATTTTTATATGACATGGCATGCACGTATAATGTCTCTATCATTCTTCATCTCACGTTTTGGGGTAGGGGACTATAATCAATCCCATCTCTCCAATCCGGTCAAGATACAGCCCTCCTCGCCGTTACTCCGGATCTTCAGCTCTCCGACTCGGTACACTGTCTCGCCTTCCTTCTCGAGGATCTCCTGCACGGCAGCAACGCTGTCTTTGTCCACCACGAGGACCATGCCGACACCGCAGTTGAAGGCGCGCGACATCTCCTTGCTGGACACGTTGCCCGTCTTCTTCAGCCATTGGAATACCGGCGGCAGTTCCCACGTCGAGACGTCAATGTGGGCCGCCAGCGTCGGCGGCAGCATCCGCGGCACGTTCTCCACGAGCCCGCCGCCGGTGATGTGCGCCATGCCCTTGATGGCAGATAAGGTTTTGCTGCCGTCACGAGACGATACCTCGAGGGCTTTCAGGAGAGGCTTAACGTAGATGCGGGTTGGTGTGAGGAGGGCGGCACCCAGGGTGAGTTTCGAGGAAGACGAGAGCATCGAGAAGGGTGCCTCGTCCTCGTAGCGCAGGCCAGATCGCTCAACGATCTTCCGGATGAGAGAGTATCCATTGGAGTGCGGGCCCGAGGAGGCCAGGGCAAGCAAGACATCGCCCGGCTTCATGGAGGCCGTGTCGGGGAGAATGGTTCGAGCGTGTTCACCGGCCGTGTTAATGGCTCCCACTGCAGCTCCCACGGCATCATAGGCGCCATCGGTGAACAAGCCCGGCATCTCGGCTGTCTCGCCACCAATGAGCGCACACCCGGCCTGTACGCAGCCATCTGCCACACCGGATACGAATGCAGCAGCTGTATCGACTTCCAGCTTGCCGCAGGAGTAGCAATCCAGGAAAAAAAGTGGCTCCGCACCCTGCACAACCAGATCGTTGACGTTCATCGCAACCAGATCAATGCCGACGGTGTTGTGCACACCCACGGCGTGTGCAATTTTAAGCTTCGTTCCGACGCCGTCGATAGCGCCGATCAGGGTTGGGGAATGAGGATGGAAGGACGAGTTCGCCGCTGCAAGGGAGAAGGTACCTCCAAAGCCGCCGATGACAGCGTCAGAGCCCGGCCGGCGGGTGCGTGCCACGGACGACTTGATTCTGTTGACGAGATCATTTCCAGCATCAATGGAGACACCTGCGGCAGCGTATGTAAGACCCTCGCTGGGTTTTGCGGCGTCCCTAAAGGCCCGATGGGCGATATCCTTGCGGTAGAACATGCCCTCGAAGTGAATCGTGGAGATACCGACGTAGCTCTTGCGCACAGCCTCCTCAAGAGTTGGCGCCACAGCAGTGGCAGCAATAACGCGCCCGCCGGACGTTTTCAACACATTGTCGACGAGAGTAGTTCCCGCATGGAAAATCATGGTGTCCTCTGGGACCGGATCCAACGTGATAGGACGGCCCTTGGCGTACGACCCGGGGTATCCCTCTGCCACTGCGATGACGGTCGTGGAGAATTTGGGTTCGACCTTAATCGTTACGCCGTCTAACCAGTGCTCCGTGCAGGCGACCATAATCTCCGCCAAATCCGTGTCGTCGCTTAGCAGCGGGAGAATGGTCTGGGTTTCGGGGTCTCCGCCTCGAACATTGTATTCAAGGACCTTGGGGCCATTCTTCGTCATCATCAGACCAGTGAAGAGGATACCCACGAAAGGAAAGCCTAGTTCGTCAAAGTTAGATTAGAGGAGGAAAATGTAAGATATACACACGAACCTTCTCTTCTCATTCCGTTGATCGTGGGCTGGACTATGACCCGGTCAATTTCTTCCAGGGCCTCCTTCGAAGCAATCCGCGTCGGTGCATAGCACCCCATGCCTCCTGTATTTGGTCCCTTGTCACCGTCAAATACGCGCTTGTGGTCCTGAGCCGGCGGAAGCGATTTGATTGTGTAGCCGTCACTGAAGGTCAAGATGCTCAGCTCATCTCCCTCAAGGTATTCTTCAATGACAACTTCATCGCCCGCTGCACCAAACTGGCGGTCGAGCATGATCTCTCGTAGTGCGGCGTGTGCCTCCTCCTTCGATGTAGGAATGATGACGCCTTTCCCGGCAGCCAGGCCGCTGGCTTTGATGACCACGTCGTGGGTGACGGAATCGAGGTACTTCCGCGCAGCTTCATAGTCGGTGAAGTTCTCGTACTGTGCTGTTGGAATTTGGTGGCGTTTCATGAAGTCCTTGGCAAAAGCTTTAGAGCCTTCCATGCGAGCGGCAGCCTTGGACGGGCCAAAACATCTGATTCCCACTGTTCATGTACATTAATACGGTATTTACTACTTAGGCCTATCTTTGAGACATGGACGCAACATACCAGCTTGAAAGTAGCCTTGAATGCCATCCACCAGGGGCGCTTCGGGCCCAGGAACGACAAGATTGACATTGTGCTTCTGCGCCAGTGCCACCAGACCTGGGTAGTCATCACCTTTCACGTTGGCATTGACGATCTTAGGTGAGGTTCCCAGTCCGGTGCCGCCATTGCCCGGAGCGACATAGACGATGTCGACCGAGGGAGACTGACTCAGCTTCCAAGCAAGGGCATGCTCACGACCGCCGTTGCCGACGACGAGGACGCGCAGCCTTTCTTGGAGCATCTTCGACGTGGCGTTGACTCAATCTGGAACAATCGCTGTTATTCAATGTAATTAATACGGGATTTTAACGCTCTTCAACGGCCAGAAAAAAAATCCATACAGCAGGCGTTAAAGAAACGAGCAATGCAAGTAGATAGAAAGTATCAAATTTACATAATTCAAACTCTGAAATTGGGCCAATATCAATATCAAGACAAGACCGTATCAGCAGTATAGATGAAGTGATATCGCTACATGGGGAATCCTCGGAGGGGCATGAGCCCTAACCCACTCGCGGATTGCAGCAGCAGTTCGAAAGCAATCACAACGATTCTTCACAAACGGCCAAAAACGATGTCAACGCTTGACTCACCTTGTCAGCAACAATCGAGGAGCAATTGCCAGCGAACGAGCAGGTGCAATGGCAGGAATGGGCTGCCCGCATCTGGAAACTTTTTCTCTGGCGCGGCAGCTGCGTTTCTCCGACCCCGCCATCGGAGGGACAACGGCGCCCCGCCTGATGGCTTGCACGTGACTCCATTTCTATTCCGGGAAGTAGATACAGAGTATGGAAATACGGAGTACACAAGAGAATACAAAATTCAAATACACATTTCACTGTGATCAGTAGTGGATTCATTCCTAATTATACCTGAAAACGAGCATACAAGTTCCAAGGAGCGGTGGATCCTTTGGTCATAAGCCAGAAAACTACAACTTAGTTGACCTCACTTCTTATGGATATGTTTTCACGTTTTTATGGCATTTCTGAAATTTCGAGAAACAGGCCAATCTTCACAGAAATCAAAAAAAAAAAAAGAGAGAATGTTAGCATCCAAAAACAACACAATCTCTGGCAATGTGCCTCGTCAGTGTGTACCAATACACAAAAACAACATCGACTGCATTCTAAAATATACCACTCTTTAACAAACTTTCAATGACGCCATCCTCCTGAGCATCCACTTATTCAATCCAGGGGAAACTTTCAACTGAAACACCCTCGTCCTGTTCTGCGCTGCATTCAGTAATCCAAGGGAAGCTCTCAAATCCGCAATAGTTCGTTGTGACTCAGATATGAGTGTGGTTTTGGGAGGCATTGGAATACGCCTGGTGATTCTGTACGGTGCCTTCCAGCACCCGGACGGGGGCATCGTTGGTCCATCCAAAGACAATAGCGTAAACGATGCCCTGGCACTCTGGTGAGAGTTAATCAGATTATCCTGGTCGGCCACGTCCTCATCGAGTGTAGAGTTGGCATTGCTAAGGGAATATGCGCAGATAACGACGGGTAGACGCGCAGCATCTATGTCTCACGTGGGAGAGATGCATTCCAGAACGACGACCGTTTATACAGAGGTAAGATTTCTCATTAATGGAATCGAATGCGCGTCAAGGAAGGTTATGAATGCTTGCTTCTGATTGGTACCCGTGAGCTGAATTCTCAGCGAGTTTCCATTGGCTGCTTGTCGAGAAAGGGGCACACACGGCTTAGCCTGTTCGGGCAGGCGGTGTGGCCAGCCTTAGGCGCGTCCGCGAGCCTACCGAAAGGACTCCAAAAAAGTTGCTGGCGACGCTGGAAAAACTCATTGCTCCTCGCGCAGTGTCTTTCCTTCCCCGGGCTTCTGGATCGTCGATTCGTGAGGCATATTTCATGTCTATTCTTGTCCCCAGTCAATTGCCTCTCAGGTGTGTCTGAATGTTTCGGCGTTCTTTGCGGTCTGTTTCAGGCCCGCTCCGCAACCATGTTTGCCGCTCGTGTCTCCTAGCTCGCGTGATCGAGAATCCCATCCAAGACGTTCGGTTCTATACAACTGCTCCCTTCGAGTCTGGACCGAATGCGGAGTCACCCCCGAAGCCGCATGCATCCATCAGTTTTAACGATACAGATCTCGTGCGTACCCTGTCACTTATTTTTTGGTTCTCTTCGAATAGCAAAACTTAACTCCCGTCTCTCGCCCAGCAAAAAACTCCCACATCTGAGAACAATGCACTCACGGGTCGACATCGACGACAGGAGTCAGGGACACGCGGTCGCTCGGGACAAAATAATAGCTCGCCCACTAGACGGAACAGAAAGGTATCCGGCAAACTCAGCTCGAATCCGACTGTCCAAGAAAAGAGAGCGAAGCGCCAAGTTGCAAAGCAAAGAAAGGTGGCGAGCATAAAGAAAAAGGCCGCAAGAAAGAAGGCGACGCAAAAACGATCAACTCCCAAGCAACGTGAGACTACACTAACCGCAAAAGCTCGCTCGCAAAGACTGATTCGATTAGTACCAAGCCGCCCCCCGAAAACTCTTCCTTCTAAAGAAACTGCTTCCCGGAAAGAAATACAAGCAGCATTTTTCGAGGTTGACGATGATATAAAGCTGGCACACTTGTCGGCACTGGTGAAGGAAAAGCATAGTGGCTTCCTGCATTCTGATGAAGTTTCCGTCACTCGTAAGAATCTCAAAAACCCGGCCCGCATCTTGACACTTCTGGTCCTGACCTTATTTCAACAGCGCTCGCTATAGAGACTGCGCCAGTGCCGAATTTGTCTTTCGGACTTGACAGAGTCCTATTCAAGTAAGGCTATTTAGCTATGGATGAGGTTGTGAGGGATAAAGCTAATACGCCTCGCCAGTCCCGGCGTTTATCACCTCCGAGACCCGCGATCACGGGTTTACAATTTTGACCCCTATCTAGGTTCCATCATGCCTGTTTCCGAGTTCGATTTTACCGCGCTTAAGGAGTACATTACTTCGTCTAGAGATGAGACGTTGCTCAAACTGGCTATAAAGGAAGGCAAAAAATATGTTGGTTCTTCCTCCAGCATGACCTCTGTCCTCTCTCACTTCCACTACCTGTTATCTGCCTGGCGTGCAATCAATATAGACACCCTCTCCCAGGGCTTCCCGGATAGATTGCGCTCCTTCACGCGGTTACTGAGAGCTCCTGCCGCCATGTTTTTGAACTACAAGGACGGGGTGTATGCGATCGATGCGGACAAAGAGTTCGACACGGCAAACATCCTCATGAACCTTGGCAAGTCCATGGAAAAACTCCTCACCTCGTCAAAGGAGAAATATGAGCGTTACCGGAGGTCGAGCACCAACAAGATCACAGCGGAAGAGGAGAAGGCGGTTCCGGAGTCCTACCATTATTCAACGATGGGGGATTTTCTCATGCGGTCTCAGCTTGACGCCTACGACCCCCGACTTCCCGGGACTGGTATGTTTGACTTGAAGACAAGAGCCGTAGTCTCTATCCGAATGGATTCCAAGAACTTTGAGAATGGTTTGGGTTACGAGATCAAGGGCCGATTTGGAGAGTTTGAGTCGTATGAACGAGAGTACTACGACATGATCCGGGCTGCTTTCCTGAAGTACTCCCTTCAGGTGCGGATGGGCCGCATGGATGGAATCTTCGTGGCTTTCCACAATGTGGAGCGCATCTTTGGGTTTCAATACGTCAGTCTGCCAGAGATGGACCAGACGCTGCATGGCCAGAGCGACACCACCCTGGGCGATAAAGAATTCCAGTTCAGTCTGGCCCTGTGGAACACCATCCTCAACAAAGCCACCGCCAGGTTCCCGAAGCAGTCTCTGCGTTTTCACTTCGAGACGCGTGATGCACAAACTCCGTTCATGTACATATTCGCGGAACCGGTCACGGAGGAAGAAATCGAGGCCATTCAAACGAAAAACAAGAAGGATATTGAGGAATTCCAGCGACGTGTCTTGAACCTCGAGCCTAGGACAGACGGCGAATCTTCTGCTGATTCGTCTACAGAGCCGTCAACAGAATCACCAGGAGAGATCTCTTCGCCGGGAGAATCGGAGTACGTTAATCACGACACCACAGAAGCACCAGCACCGGCAGCAGAAGGGCAGGGAGAACAACAACAACAAGAACAAGAACAAGAACAACCTCGTGACGTGTTCGCGATGTTGCTGAGCATCAGCAGCACCGTCAACGGCAGGCCCGTAGCCCGACCCACGAACCTGACAGCGGAGGACAAATGGACGATAGAGTACGAACTCAGCGAGATCCAGGGCCCCCAGGTATGGAACTACTACCAGGCATGCCAGAAGCGGCGCGAGAAGGCCTTGTCCGGCCGCGGCGAGGACGAGACCGAAGTCGCCGGCAACGCCTACCTCCGCAAACTGCGCGAGATCAGCAAAGCAGGCCGCGAATGGCGCAAGGAGCAGAACCGCCTAGACGCCGAACAAGGCATCGTCGTCCTAGGCGACCCCATTGCTCCTAAATCGTCATGATCCTTATCTTGACGATGATGATTATGTTTCTTTTCTTTTCTTTTTTTTTTGCACCCCGCATGCATGAATGCATGATATAATTTATCTTTTTTTTTTCTCATTTTGATGTAATGGACTGACTGTTTGTATGCTCCTGTACTGTACTGTACTGTATACCAGTGTCCTTGTTTGTACTTGTACTGCACAATCCATGCATTGCATTGCATTTGCATGTATCACAATCACATCTTACCTACCCACCCTATTGGAGCCTTTATTATTTCTTTTTTTTTTCGGGGAGGACTCTGGGACAAAAAGTTAAACTTTATTTCATGTCGGGTATCAATCAAATGACCTCTCGCTCGCATTGTGATATTTACCAGAAAAGGAAAAGAAAAGAAAATCACCGGTCTGGTTTGGTTTTTAGGGTTTGTTCACAAGGGTGAGAAGAGAAGAGAAGGAAGGGAAGGAAGAGAAGTGAGAGTAATGAATGACTTTGCTCGGGATCTTGTGTTATTCATATTTATTTTATAATTTTTTTCTACCGTGTTCATTTCACAGGCGCTACGGTGTGTTTTGTTTTGTGTTGCACTGTATATATATGTCTATACAGCTCATATATACGGTTTTTGTAAAATAAATGATAGACAAGTCTGGTTTCGATACTCAATGCCATTACATTATTAGGTCTTGTGACAAAGAGTCGAGCTCGACTGTGACACTATCTACAAACACATTGCTTGAACACATTTCTTCCCATAGCATAGCATAGGAAAGAATGATGATCTTCTTCTTATGCATGACATGAGTGTTTTTTTTTTGTACAGGTCGCAAGAAGAAAAATGAGCCGAGCACACTCAAAACTGGAATCCCTCAGCATATTGATCATCTCAATCCGGGGTCCTTCATGAAGGTCAGACTGCCTCCGCCAAAAAAGGGAAAAAAAAAAAGGAAAAAGTGAGAGAGATTCCGCAAGTGCGCCAGAAACCCCCAAACCTTATTAAAAACCTGATAGCACCCGGAAACACGATGGAAAAAGGAAAAATGACAGAGACGGCAATGGTATCACGCTCGCTCGAAACAGGATGAGAAAACCAGATGTAGTAGGGCTGCCAGGCGAAAATGCAACGATAAGAGGCGGCTTCAAGTATTCACATGTCGGAAATCGCGGATTAGGAGAAAAAGCGGTACGATCGAGATCGGGGAATTAAGACAGAAAGACAGTCTTCTAGCTTCAATTTCAGCCGTGAGACATGAAGAGGATTCAAGAAAATTGCCAATGCGCAGATCAGAAGTCGGCTTCTATGCACAAATGAAGGGGAATTATTTCCAAAGAAGAGCGGGCGTATGTGCGGCTGTGGCATGGTTCACAATTCTGACTCGCGGATATTAGCGTTATTATGCCGTGAATTCGATGTCGACAGGGGAAAATCAATGGTCTTTTTTTGTGTTCGTTCCACTTTTGCTCATGAAATCGTGTTGCAGATGACATGAAGACTTCGCACTGTTCTCACAGTTCCACCTGCGGCGGTGACCAGATAATACGAGGCGGTTCGTCGCTCGTGACATAGGTTTCTTTCGACTCCGGCTCCGACTCTTCAAACCCATGAATCTGGCGTATTCCTCTGATGGCTGATGGACGACCACTAAGCAATTTTCGCAACGAGGAAGTAGCCAAGCCGGTGGCGGTCCGGCCACTCGGTGCGCCTGTACCCGTACTCGTCGAGACGGTGCTGGTGCTATACTTGCTGCGAATGCTACCAGAGATACTACCTGCAGGCCCTATGGCGGAAACTGGGAGCGCGAACTGAGGAGAGGAGGTAGGGGCAGCAGCGTAATGTTTTGACTGAAGATTTGCCGATTTGCCGGACGAAAAGGAGAGCGGCGACGTAGGTCGATCCTGGGAGGCGGAGTCGGCAGCACCATCAAAAAAGACATCTGCGCGTTCTGACTGCAAGTTGGACATGGTTGCCAGGGGTGACGAGCAGTCAGAACTCTCAACAGTAGCCTCCTTCGTCTCCATATCAGGACTTTCAGTACGGGATTCGGGCTCCGGTTCTTCAGTATGCGAAATCCGTTCAATTATAGATGTATCTAGGTCGAGTTTGCCGATCCCTTCCAGCAGCACGTTCAGGCTTCCTGCTGCAGTTGGCCGTTCATAACTGACGGTATCAACCTGGTCACGACCTTCCGCTTCCCCTGGCTCCAATGGGAGGCCATGCGCGAGACAGTAGTTTCTGTACAGATACCGTCGCAAGCGAGTCACTTCATTATCCCACTTCTTATTGAGAGAGAGCAGGGTAGCTTCCACTTCATTGCGGAGGGATTCAGGAGCCGAAGGCGCATGCTGGGCTGAGTGCGAGCCTGCAAAAGCACCATGTGTGGGAGCATGATGTTTGGCTAATCTGTGGCCTCCGGAAGGTTGTCCGACTGCGATGGCAGCATGGATTGAACGACGGATCGAACTTGCGGTGGAGGCCGAGCTGTGGGCACTCGAGTCCCGGTGGACACTCTCGACTTCCCGGCGAACTTTCTCAAGGGAGTGATATCGATCCGAATCCATCGTCGGGAGATATAGGACGGATTTGTTGCGCTCCAGACCATTGACAAGGACCGTAAACGACTGCAGGTTGATGTCATTGTTCTCACAATACACCTCGCGCAGAGAGCTATTCTCTTCCAAAACCGAGGCCAAGGTATTGGCACCCTGCAAGCCCAACTTTTGATGCTCGAGCCTCAGCACCTTCAGAGATTTGTTCTTCTTCAGTCCTGTGAGGGCCTCGTTCAGTCCAATCCCGAACCGAGCAACATCCAGATGAGCGTATTCGCCACTAATATCCAACTCCTCCAACGTTTCATTCTCTTCAAACATCAATTGCAATGCTTTGCATGTTTCGGGCCCAGCGTCGTAAGGGAGTGACGCCTTTGAGATATCCAGGTACTTCAATGATGTGTTCTTTCTCATAGCTTCGATCAGTTCGCGGAAATGTTCCTCCTTTTTAAAGTCGATCATCCGCATCGACAGGTGGGTCGGACCCTTGTTCTTTGCAATGGCGTCGAAAAGAAGAGCGTAATCTGTATCTAGGCGGTTCTCGCTAACGTAGAGGTGTAGATCCCGAGGCTTTCCGCTTGCAGGGGTCATGGAGTGAAGGAAGATTGCTACATCCGTCCCTGTCAGGCCACATTGGTCGAAACGCAAGACACGGAGAGATGACGACCGGTCACTGGCAAGGTAAGCGGCAATGGACTCGACAGTTTGCTGGTTCACTGAAGTCTGGCTCAAGGAAAGCTCCTCCAACCGCCAATTGAGCAGGGTTTCGGGAGCAATCAGAGGCTCCGGTCCGGACGTTCGGGCGACGCGCGAGAGGTCGATCTTCCGGATCTGACCAAAGTAGCCAATCTGCTGCTGAAACAGCTCCGGACTGAGACGGCCCTGCACGCCAGCTATGTTCACCGCCTCGAGCGTGCTCTCCTGGGCGGTAAAGGTCGACAAGACGAGATCGAGGTCATGGACAGAGAGGCCACAGTTGCCGACTTCAAGCGCCCGGAGGTGACTCGCTCTCTGTGAGGCAGCGTCGACCAGGTAGTCCAGATCCGACTCGCCCAGTTTGATGCCATTGAGCACGATCCAATCCACATTCGTCAGCTGTCGTCGACATAAGGGAAAGATCGCTTCGGGAATGCCGCAACCGGGGTCACGAACTCCGCCGTCGGCGACCGGATTTCGCGTCAGACAGAACGAGAAGTCGAGCCGCCGCAGTCGTTTGCTCTTTAATGCCAATGCGCGAATTTCCTGAGAGAGCACCGACAACCGGTCCTGTCCAGCAATGTGTACCTGGGCTCCCGCCCGCGTTAGAAAAGCGTCAAGATCCAGGCCGTAAGGGTCTCGCAGATCTTGCAGAACATCCAGATTGATCCCGCTGAAAGAGATGGAGACAAAGGATTCGTTATAACGAAGTGCTCGCATCACGGCTAACAGCTCCA
The DNA here is from genome assembly GCF_000968595.1 of Rasamsonia emersonii CBS 393.64. Lineage (NCBI taxonomy): Eukaryota > Fungi > Ascomycota > Eurotiomycetes > Eurotiales > Trichocomaceae > Rasamsonia > Rasamsonia emersonii. The sequence continues at coordinate 93,925 of NW_013563297.1, forward strand.
AGGCAGTGTAGCGCTGGCGCTCCTTGGTCGAGGGTGGCAGCAGCTTGAAGCAGGGAGCGTCCTCGCAGTCGACGTCGATCGAATAGCGAATGTTAGAGGTGTCGATGTCATGCTTGCCGAGTAGGCAATTAGCGTTCGATCAAAGCAGCCAAAGTCCTCGTTGAGATCTGCTGCCGGAATGATATCCTCATCTGCAATCTCCGGGGGCGCTACCAGATCGTACGGCTGCTTGAGCCACAGAGGACGCAGGAATTCCGTTCGCTGACGGATCCAGAGCACAATGTCCACCACGTGCACAGATGCCAAATACAGGGAGACTGCCGGACGAAGAGGCATCCTGATCACTCACGTCAATACTCAGTGGATATTACTTGGCAGATCCAGGAATAGAGAGAGGAGACTACTTACCGGAAGCTCAGCTGGAAGCTGTCGTCTCCGGAACTCATCCACAAGGAGGTCATTGTCATAAGTCCAAAGGACATTCCCATCTCCACCTCGTTCAGGGACACAACTGAAGAACGGCTGGACGCCTTATGTAGGGGAAGTAAATGAATCTTGTGAGCCCCGATGGCCAGATAGCACACGGTGGCCGACAGCTTGGCAAGATCATCGGAAGAAGCTCGACCGGATTGTTTGCCCGCCGAGCGTTGAACCACCCGAAAGAGGTGGAAATGCTCCGGCTCGTAATCCCGCTCCTGATCCAGCACTCTTGCCGCATAGTCAATCGTCCTCTGGTCGAACGGCAATGGATCCACTGAGCGGATCGATTCCGCCGCTGAACGGATGCCGATGAGCCAGAGATTCTGCTCTTCGGGATCTGCCAATTGAATGCCTAGGAAGGCCGCCTTGTTGGTTCGTTCATCAATATAGGAAAGCTCAATGGCGGCTTGACATCGACCATCCTCTACCCTGTAAACAGACACTATGCTGTTCAATGGGATACCCGCGATATCACTACCGTGGGCGGGATGTGTCTGCTCCTGTAGAGACGCGACCGAAACGATCGATTGTCGACTGACTGGCGTAGCACGTCCCGAAGAAGACGCGATGGTAGGAAAAAACTCCGACGCCTTGGCCTGGCTTTTGAACCGAACCAGGTGAGTGTCCGTCAAGACCAGATAGTGACTCTTCTTCCGCCACATACTTCCAGTTGTCTGGACCTCTCCGTGGTGTAGAACGACATGGCCTAGGGTGTTCCTGGAGGAAAAACCAGCGGCAGCAGTGACCTCCTCTTCGTCCACCGACGAACCCTTCGAACGGTGACCCAAGACGGACTTGTCCTCATCTTCCTGTGAATGCATCGAGCGCAGGGATCCAAAGACGGAGGCACGCTTGGAACGCTGAAACGACTTGCGCTGGAACTTGAAGGTATCCGAAGAGCCAGTGGGAGTCGAACAGGCACGGTCCATGAGCTCCGAGTCAGCCGTACCGGGACGCGGAATGGCCAACAACAAACCGCTCGCTCGAACCGGGCTAGGATTACGGCCAAAGAAGGCAGAGTTCCGTCGGGATTTCTTCTTCATGGTGTACGACCCGTCGGAGGAAGACCGATCGTGGACTTGGGCAGTTGCAAGAGAAGTGGAGGAAGAAAGAGAGGTGCCAAACATGCTCAGGCTCCTTCTCCGCTCCTTCTTGTCAACAAGTTTCTCAGCCATGGTGACTAAAAGCTCGGCGGAAGAGTCAGGCGGGGCAAGAGGTGTGAAAGAAGAGGTTGCTATGATCGACGACGACGGCCGGGGCGTCGTTTCTGCTACATGAGTCCAGACCAGGATTAACGGTCAACTCAAGCCAACCCAGGCTGAGAAAGAAAATACACAAGAAGGATCAATTGGGACCAAGCCACAGCCATACGGGGGAAGAGAAGAAGGGAGAGACAGAGGGAGAAGAAAGCCAGAGTGAATGCCTAAATGGATGAGAAATAATCGGGGTTCAGATAAGGAGCACCTACAGCACTGCTCACGGCGTCATGAGCGGCATGGATGTTTGCAATCAATCTGAATGACTAGAATGACTAGGAGGAAGATTTTCTGCTCGGTGGTTACCACAATTGTCAGGCTGCTGCCGCAGACGGATACAGAGGATCTGCAGGAATGATAGAAGAAATTGCCCAGCCCAGCAACAGCGGCATGAAGGCCAGGAACCAGGGAGATAGGAACGCTCAGAGTACCAACCGTCTGCAGGAGGGAAGTCTGGTTCACAGGGGCAGGACCACAGGAACAGAGAAAAACGGAGTTCTGAATGCGGATGGAAATAGGGAAAAGATGGTGGCACGGCGGTTCAAGCGTGCCTGCACGTTACGAAACAATGGAACCAGCCGTGAGGGGAGTGGATACGGGGATGGTATGATGTCAGTCTGCAAACGGAAAGCGGTTAATAGGGTTAACTAGAGGGAGCACCCAAGGGATGCTGCCATTACGTACAGTAAGGAGCAGGGGAAAAAAGAATGTGACCAAATGCGGATTGCACGATGAGAAGAGAAGAGAGGCCAGGAAGCGAGCGACACAGCGTGGGAAAGAACGAGCAAGAGACAGCAAGATAAGTATTACGGACAGCAAGGACGGACGGGCAGGATGGCTTGGGAAGGCAAGAGCAGCGAAGGTGGTGGAAGGAAGGAAGGACTGGGCTGGCCGGATGCAGGTACGCCAGTCCGACTCGGGCTAAGGCGATCAGGCCAGCAAGCGAGGCTGGCCACCCACCGCCCTCAGCCCCGCCACCCAAGCGTGCTCCCAGCCATGTCTCGGCGGCCCACGGCAGCGACTCGTCTGCCACGCGCCATATTATCGCCGAGCACTGAGGCAGAGGCAGCCTGGCTGCATCTTTGCATGTCACTTGACTAACCTGCTGCAAGAATGGGCTCATCACCCACATCAGCCCGAGCTCAGCAAGCAATGCAGTTCTCTGGTTGCTTATTCTGTCGGTCATCGTGTCTCGCATCCAATGGCCCTTCGTCACCAGGATGTGTCCTTATCTCAATTCAAGCCTGCACCGTCTGAACTTGTGCAATTGATGCGCAACGAGATGACGAAGCAGAAACCAGTTGGTGGGCCGGGCTGCAGTCCCTGCTAGGATGCTGGTTCCGTCATGCAATCAGAACGGATTATTGGAGACGGTGTGTACGCCGGCTACACAGTAATGAGAAAGCAGAAGTATTTGTAAACATCATCGCGCGGTTCTGCGTTCTTTCCCACGATGGATAATCGTATACCATACCGTGCGGGTAACGGGGAATCCCCGGTAGTGACCTCCGTCCATACAACTGATACACCTTGGTTGGTTTGTCCAGACAATCAGGTGATGATCGTGATTCGTGGTTGCGAGATGGAAAGAACACGCTTGTCCCATGGTTCTCGTCGACTCTTCCGCCTCGAGGAATATCCACTCCTCAACTCAATCTCAAATTTTCAGCTGCAAATCTAGCGCCATCCTGCAGAGCAATGCATTTCATCTGGGTTGTTTTTTTTTTTTGACCGCCTTTTTCGTTCACCCTGTGTCCCTTTCTCATCTTCCTCTCCAGTGGAAGGGTGTTCTTCATCACCAATACAAGGCATAGCTGGGGATAGAGACACCCTGGAAGAACATTGTAGTACGGAATATATTACTCCGTACTTGGAGACTCTGGAGTCGACGTAATCCACTCCACCCCCGTAGCCTAGAGACGCCCGTATATGCGCCGCGGAATGATGAACCGCCCAAGCCGCGCTGCCCTACTCGACTAGTCTTAGCCGCTACTCAAGAGATCTGCTGCTAGCCAGATGGCGATCTGGGTAGCTTCATAAAATTTTGCTCTCCCACTGAGGCCTTTTCACACAGCTCGTGCTTTTTTTTTTCAGCGGGAGGCGTAGAGAGCAGAGACAAAGCTTCACTCTAATATTTTTCCTGTTTAGAAGTTACCTACTAGATATAGGTATTACTTCGCTTTGTCCTTTCACTGTGCTTTAAGTTTTGCTAAACAATGCCAAGTGCAACCTAGGAAGCCTAGTCGTGGCTAACTGTGGCTTGGTACTTGGTAGCGGAACTTTGGTCGAGTGCCTGTATTGTGGACTCCGACGACCAGCACCGGAAACCCGATGCGATATCCAATGGATCTAACCAGACTATACAAAGTACATACATGAAGGTTCCTAGCACCTACCTCCAAACCTTAGGTACTGTTCATGCACTCCTGGCGCCAAGCCCAGATATAGAGCGCCAATCGCTCACCGTACCAACGACTCGGTACGTGGCTTTGCTAGTAGGATGAGTTGTCTCCTGCACGAAAGCCAATGGCTGGCTGATCGCCCTCGCGGTCTGCTCTCGACTACTCCGAAACCTCTCTCTGGCTCATCGTTCGCTCCGCTCGTTTCAGCTTTCGGAGGGCGTCCAAATACTCCTTAACCCGCTTTTCCGCCCACACACAGCCACCCAATGTCATAACGGCGATCTGGAGGAAGGTCTTGAACTGCGGGGTCAAGCCTCGATAGATCCGGGAAGCCGGCGCCAGACTTTCGGAGAGCGAGGCGAGAGGTCGGTAGACAAAGTTGTTCCGGATGGAGGCTGGTGAAAAGGAAGAGGGTCTCCGAGGAGGCTGTTGCGCCTCGGCTGCAGCCGGCGGAGCGGTGGTGTCAAAGGTGAAAGGGTGCGGCATGATCAAAATCATATGGGCGAGAATAGACATGGCGCCAAACTATCAGGTCGATAACAGCAGTCAGTCTGCAATCTCCTTCAGATAAACCTGGCAGCAATGGAGAAGCGTGATGCTGCAGACGAGCACGCTTGAGAGACATACACGCAGTGCGCCAGTAGCAAATCCCTTGACCGCCTCTGTGGTGACCTGTTCGGGCGGTTCAATCTCCGCCCGCTGATTTGAAGGAGGAGGCATGCTGTGTGAAGGATTTTGGCCCGCCGGTTTCTGCAATTGATAATTGATCGTTCGCAATATAAGCTTTACTGGATGGCGTCTTGCGTTGGTGGGCGCAGATCGAAATTACCAGGCTCGCGGATCCAGCGTTCCAAGACGACTCTATAACTACACGGGCAGCTGCAGCTTGCTGCCACCACCAATCGTGGGTGATCGATGCTTAATGCCCAACTTGATGCCGTGCCGGATGCAGACCGCAACTAGACAGATCTCCGTATACAAGGAGGAATTCGGGATGCCGCGGCGGTCTGCCAGATCGCTAACGCGAAGCCGCAGGAACCAAATGAGAACGATCACTTCGATCTAGGGCGGTCTCTTCGTGCTGAGGATGCAAGACGAAGGGTTAACAACAAGCAGCTGGTCCAGCCAGGGAATCTGGATGCATTCCAGCTCTTCTCGCGTAGAATTAATGAAGATGTCTGTCTATCAAGATTGTCTTCGTTCTGTTCCGACGTAACTCGCCGCGCCTTATGTAATAACGCCAGGAAGCGCTTCCGCGCGCCTTCCAGATCCATCCAATGGGAGATATCCCCGATCGACCAACCGCAAGGAAGCAAAAAAAGAGGCCGACCGTCCGGGGAACAAGTCAATCAATCTTGAATTAGGCCAGGTCGTCGACAGTGTCTTCATTGGTTGTGGCCAATTGAGAAACTAACACTGTGTCCTTCAACAATTGATTGAATTCTCAATTGGACTTGCATTTCCTTTTCCTCCTCCCTTCAACGTCCGTACCAATGGCCAGCTCTCTACCCCGCCGGACCGTCTCCATCTCCCGCATCACCAACGAGACCAAGATCCAGGTCTCGCTGTCCCTCGATGGAGGCGCCCTGCCCCCGTACGAGGAAAGCGAGCACTTCCCCGCCCCGGAATCCCCTGAAGAAGCGGCGGCTGCGAAGAGCGGGATTGTCCCGGACAAGGATGCGCCTCATGCCACGCAGTTCACCGCCACCCAGCAGATCACGATCAACACAGGGATCGGGTTCCTGGACCACATGTTGCATGCCCTAGCTAAGCACGCGGGCTGGAGTTTGGCCATCCGCGCCAAGGGAGATCTGTACAGTATGCTTTGCCTACCCCTTACAGTTATCAAGACAAAAATCTCGAATTAACGAATTCGTTTTGTCTAGTTGATGACCATCACACCACCGAAGATACTTTCCTCGCACTGGGAACGGCCTTCACGAAAGCTCTTGGGGCGCGTACATCGCTGGCGCGCTTCGGACGGGGCGACGCGCCACTGGACGAGGCCCTCTCGTGGGCGGTCATCGACCTGTCAAACCGGCCGTATGCAGTGATCAACCTCGGCTTCCAGCGGGAGAAGATCGGGGCCCTGAGCACGGAGATGATAACCCACGGGCTGGAGAGCTTTGCGCAGGCGGCGGGTGTCACGCTGCATGTGGGCTGCACGTACGGCTCCAACGACCACCACCGGGCCGAGAGCGCGTTCAAAGCCTTGGCCGTAGCCATTCGGACGGCGTGCACAAGGAGAGTGGCTGGTGAGGTTGGGGCAGGCGATGTAGTCAGTACGAAGGGGGTGTTGTAGGTGACTTTGACCGAATAGCGCTTCACGTCGCCATCTGAGATGGCAAGAGAACAGAAAATCTTTTTATATGATGATGATATCCAACCCATATACTCGTATGTATGTGTCATAGACAGTTTTATTCTTATCAACTGCTTTCTTCTCTGTCATTCTGTATAGAGTATGCCTTAGAGTGTGATGATAATCTTGACGTGTGGCTACTTTGGGTAGTTAGGTATCTATACATCGATCAGCAAGCAATTAAAAAAAAAAAGAAGCTCACACGTTAACTCGGTGATGCTAAGTACAGGTACCCGTACTGACGTGGATGTGTATATGTACTTATCTATGCACCTACAATGATACCGTGCATGTGACCTGTCTAGCTACCCAGGTACCGTACAGGACATATGCAAGCAACAAGCGAATAATGCACTGCACATCCATTACAGCAATCTCTGCTTAAGCGAGTCTAAATAGTGGTGCAGGAATACTGTCCAGCAACCAAATTCCAGCCTCTCGAACTACGCAGCTGTAGTGAACTGTTCAGCCATCCTCGCAGCAAGGCTCGAGTCCCAGACCCCCTCCTTCCGATTACAGACTAACAGCAAGTGCAGAGCTTGAGCGCGAATATCTCGCCGAGGACACCAGGCACACACGACAAACAACGGCATTACAATCCCCAACCCCGTCACATACGTGGGTCGAAACATGGTGCCCGTCTTTGGGAGAATTACCCTGGGAAATCCATGCGACGAGTGTGTGGCTGGTTTGGATCTTTCTTGATACAGCAGCTCCCGTGAAGACGAAACCGGTGTCGCGTCTGGCGGAATGCCCAACAGCCTGGAGGAGCTTGACGAGACAGATCCCAGATCCATATGTGATCGAAACGCAGGCACTGCTGGATGTGACGTTCGATGAAGATGATAATTTGGAAGCTCCCCAGAGTTGCCCTCCAGATTAGGTGCCTGCTGTATAGGAATCGCAGTGCTGACAAGATGCAGAAAACCACTGGCTAAAGATGTGATCGCCGCAAATTCTGGACAAAACTCATCAAAGTTTGGTTTCTCCGCTCCCAGATTTACGTGAAGAATGATGACGACCAGCTTGCGATACAGTTGTAATAACGTAGCGTCTGCGCCCAGTTTGGCATCTCGCTCATCGTCGAGTGCTCTGTCCAAAGCCAAGCACCACTGCTGGAAATGCTGGACAAACCTAGCGCGTCGAAGCTCGTCCTGTTGTCTTATTTCAGCGGAAACATGTGTTCGCAATGCTCCTTCAGCGCTCCTCAGGAAACGCAACAACTTATTCAAATACTGATTCATTGACAACATTGCGTGACTGAGACTGGCGAACTTGAGTAGCGGCTGCCCCTTGCACATGCCCGGCCGTGGCAGGGCTCTCTCACTGGGCAAAGTATAGTCGAACTCGAGAGCTTGTGTTTCCATGCGAACGAAGAGCTGCCTCAGCAGCCATCGCGGAATATATGCGCCATCGATAGCGGAGCCTGTTGCCATATACTCTGCCAATAGTTTGACGCCTCCACACAGATGGGTCATGGCAGCCTGAAAGTCACCGCGGAGGCACTCGAACGAGAAAAAGATGACGCAAATCAACAGGATCACGTCTCCAGCCTTGGTCGCGTCTGAATAGTCGAGCCGGAGGATATGACGAATGGCATGATTATATTGCCGCAACGCGAACTCTTCCAGCTGGCCGAGAGAAGTGGTATAGTCCTCGTACAGGGCACTAACAGCGACCAAGGCATGTCGAATGGCGCTCTCGTGGGTCGCAACCATCACGAGATATCTTGACCAGAGCTCAGTGCAGAAGGAGCCTGGAAGCTCCTCGACCACGCGTTCTTGGAAGAAGGCTAGAGACCGCATCTCTTGCCAGTCTCTATTTGCTGTCAGGATGGGATCCGAGACATAGTGCACAAACCCAAGGGCTTTCTCTCCGCTGTCTGCATAGCCGCATGGCCGACTACTTTTGACGCAGCGTTGACATCGTGGTCGCGTCAGATCGCATTTTATCCGACGAGATCTAATCGATGATTAGACCTGCTATCTATACCACAAGCAGAGATCTTGTGACATCACTTACTTGCATGTTACACAGCCAGAGCGGGTTCTGGAAGTGCCGTGCCTCAGTCGGCGAGAGTCAGTCTGTCCGACCATGGAGAAAAAGAGGTCCCACACCGGAATCAAGAAGGACACCAGCGATGGTCCATGGCTACCTGCTGATAATTTATTCAGTCTGATGAGCGGCTACTAATCACTGACAGTCAGATGGAGTGCAGGCAGATACGGATTACGGAGCACTGTACTAGAATACGCCGTCTTGCCGACCTCATTCCAATATTATTAATATGGAGTATTGATAACCGCTGGGAAAGCCTATTTAATTTAAGCTTTAGCCCTAACCGCCAGCAAGCTAGGATCCTAACGAGTGTCGGTACTCGGGAGTCGGTAGGAGTCAGATCTGACCGATGGCACCAATGAGCACTGAGCTCGTATGCGCTAGCCGTTTTGGATGAAGGATATTAGTAGATTTTCAGGTCCGGAGTATCTAGATGGGTATCTAGATAATACATCGAGATCATCGGCGGGGTTGAAGCTGGAGATAGCCAAGAAGATGGCACGATGGCGTGATGGACCACGAATCATATAAAGCAGCGTCAAGCCCGATCCAGAAATCAACTTCAACGTGCTACCTAAATAAGGTACAGTCCATAACCCTATCCTGGATTTTTGACGCTTATAAATAATAAATACCTTCAATTGATTAAACAGACATCTTTTATTTCATTGTCTCAAACCCATCTCACCTCAACAGAATATCACAATCAATAATCATGGCCACCACTTCAACACCCTCAAACGCGGACGCATTCCTCTCCGCCGTCGAGGCCAGGCGCTCGCTGTACAAACTGACAAACAAGAGCCCCATCTCAGACGACCGGATCCACGAGATCGTCGCCACCGCGATCAAGCACGTCCCGAGCACGTTCAACGTGCAGTCGGCGCGGGCGGTCATCCTGCTGCGCGAACAGCACGAGAAGCTGTGGGACATCGGCGAGCGGGTGCTCCGTGAGGAGATGCCGCCGGCAGTGTATGCGTCGTTGGCGCCGAAGGTCGCGGGGCTTCGGGCGGCGTATGGAACGGTATGACTCAATTCTCTATGCGTATGCATACATGCATGTTCAATGGACACCTCATGGCTAATGGCGACATGTCCAGGTCCTATGGTTCGAAGATGAGGCTAGCCTCGATGCGCTGAAGCAGAAGAATCCTGCGATTCAGTCCCTTGTTAGAGAGTGTAAGATAACTCACTCCATTCCGAACAGATAATTAGATCATAAATAGATCTTTTTTTTTACCTTCAGGTCGAATTCATGCTGATGCCATCCTCATCTTTCAGGGTCGGACCACTCAAGCGGAATGCATCAGTTTGTCGGTACGTTCCGCCCTAGCTACATACATAATGTTCCCCCAGTACGGATCTCACACCTTGGGTGTACAGTATGGACGGCCCTAGAACGCGAAGGCCTAGGCTGCAACCTCCAACACTACAACTTTAGCGAGACGTTCCGAAAGGACGTCCTTGAGACGTGGAACCTTCCTCAGACGTGGAATCTGCGCGCGCAGCTCGTCTTTGGCCAACCGAGCGCCACCTCTGCGGATGGCGGCTTACCGGAGCGGGAGAAGGAGAAGAGCTTTAAGCCGATTGAGGGGGAGAGGTTGCTTCGGTTTGGGTAGACAACTTCGAGAGTGTCTGCTAGGATGTTGAGAAGAGAAGGGCGGGTGGGTGGAGCTGCTGATTGTGGGATAGATATGATACACATAGTCAGATGATAGGATTATGTCAATGTGAATTGAATATGTATGTACTGTACAGAGAAAGGACTCATGAGTTCAACATGGGTATGTTGCATGTATGTAATACATATGTTTCAAAATATATTTGACTGTACTGAATTGTAGTATAGTATCAATTGAAGTACAGTGTAGAACGATGACTTGATAAAAACCTTCATTCATACGTTCGTTCATTTCATCATGGCATAAATGAAAGCATCTTTATACACACACTCTCTCTCTACAACAAATTCACGCCACTCATGGATGAATAGGTGCCAAGAACTTACCTCTACCGAGTCGTGTACTAATATGTACCTCGTACCCCTGTTAACATTTTTTCTTCTTTTCCAGGGGTCCAGCCCCTGTCTGTCTGTCCTTCCCTATCAAGAAACAAGAATTCCCAATTCCCAATTCCCATTCCCATTCTCATTCTCATCACCACTTCCGTGTCTTCATCTTCATCTTCTTCGTCGGAGCTTGGCTCTTCACACCTAACGCCTGCACCGCCCTCGTCCAATACGCCTTCCGATCATCCGTAACAGTCGTGCCCACGCAGCTGGTGATATACCCCTCCCAGCCGGCCTCGGAGCCCGACTGCAGCGCAGCCCGCACGGCCGGCGTGCACTGCGAGGTCAGGAACCAGGCCGCGGAGCCGAAATCGTACGTCTCGTCCGACAGCAACAGGTCGAGGACGGCGGAGACGTTGCCCGAGACAGAGCGGTACTGCGAGGCGAGCGCCGGGATGGAGGCGGCGTATTGCTGGTTGTAGGTTGGGGATTGCATGTTTCGAGCTATAACCCTTGTTAGTTGTATGTCATAAAAGAAAGGAAAGGTGCAAGCAAACGTACTGCCTTGCCCCGGCCTCCCCGGCGGCGGGAAGTGATTGCGATTGTACTTGAAATCGCCCGACTCAAACGCCATCAGGCTGATAAGCGCAGCCTGCTCCGCCAGCGAGGTCACATTGTACGTGACGAAGGACTTGGTGATGAAAGGGACGGCCTGGGCGGCGGTGCTGCACTCGCCGGGGGCGGGGGCATTGTCGCAACTCGCCGAGTTGGGGGAGATGGTGAGGAGTCGCTGGGTTGTTAATCCAGTAGTAGTATTAGTGCTGGTAGTATTACTACATCTGATAGAAAGGGCTGGGACCGGTCCTGCGGTCGCTAGTAGCGAGGTTGATAGGAAGGTGAGGATGGAAATCCAGGATCGCATAGTTTATGTGTCTTTGTCTGTCTGTCTGTCTGTCTGTCTAAAAGGTATGAAGATGATAAACTGTACTTCGAGACTGATAGTGCCAGCGAGCAGTCTTAATTCCTTTTATAATCGAGGACAGACAAATGCCTGCAGAGCAACAAAGAAGCGACAGACAATGGCATGGAACAAAAAAAAAGTCCGTCAAGATCTGGCCAGAGGGAAGGAGAACCCCGAGGATTATGTATTCTGTCTAATTTAGTCTGGCTGGGAGACTGTTTCTTATAGATAGAAGAATCAATCAATCAGTGAAACAAGAGACAGTACTCCGTACCATTCACATACTTAGCGGAGGCAGGATCTTAACTCCATCCCTCCTCCATCAAAGGAACGAATGAATGATCCTCTCATGCATTCCGCCAAAGGGGGCGATGGATCATGGAGCATGCATTGTCTACTGCATACACTCTGCGCCTGTTTCAATTCCCAGCCGATCTATCTATCTGATGGAGTAGTATGAGAAAGTGGTATACGAAACGCGGCTCCTCGATTCGCTGATCGACACGTGATGCGCCTCCTAGGCCATGCTGATTGGCGAGTCGTTTCCAGTTTCAGCCCTTGCTGCTGCAACCCTGAAACGCGCGATAGTCATGGCTCCCCCTATTGGTCCTGCAGATCGCCCACCGAAACTCTCGACTTAAAAAGTCGCTGTCCTGTTAACTGATTTCACCGAGTACGGAGTATTCAGCGCCTCGATGTGACACCACTGGTTACGTTACATACACCTGTACCGTGCCATACAATGTTGCAGTTGCAATGATCTGGACAAGAGGTAGATATTGACAGGTCCTGCTCGTGTTCGATTCTTACAATGAATACATTCCCTGCCAGCGCTCGATTCAAGTCTATGCACACAACTGGCCTGAGGCAATATTATCATCATCTAACAAGAAGCGAAGAGCCATAGGCGAGGTATCCTCGCCTTCATCAACTAAAAAATTGTACAGCAGAAAATAGTCCAAGCAGCCAAACAACACACCAGTGACACAACGGACCCAGAACATTTTCACTTGCGCCAGACGATGACAAAGTTTCACAACCCAAAATTATTTAGTCACACAACAAATGCTCGACGATGCAGATGAACTCATGGTGGCGGCCCCGTCCAGATCTAAACTCCAAGATCTATCATGTGAATAGATGGCGAAATGTCGTCTAGTCCCGCCGGCTCGGCAATTCAAAGTAGGATTCCACCACGCGGCCGTTCTCCTCATCTCCCAGTTTCGAGCTTATGCGACGGATAAAAGTCGGCACGATGCGCAACGCTCCTCGCTTTGAAGGCGGCGAGAACCCAGAAGGCGAAACCAAGGGAGAGAGTCTTGTGTAGCGATAGCGGTATTGCCCCAGAAGGAGGATCCGGCCGTACACCCACCACATGCAGATTCCAACAACACCGGCAAGAATAAATCCAAGCACAGTGAGCAGCATCCAATGACTCCCCATCTAGAGGAATGTTAATTGTGATGCCGTCAAGGGTGCCGAAGGGGGGGGGAAAAAACCTACCCAAAAGATCAGCTGGGCATCCTTGCCATGCCAGCTGTTGCCCGTGTGATGGGTAAAGAAGCTCCAGGAAAACCGATTGTATTCGTCTTGCATGAGGACCCGGACCCGGCCAGCGTCGCCCGGCCCCCCGCGCATGTACTCCTTCCAAATTACAGACAAGAAGAGTGGACCCGTCGAGTACATAACCGTAATGTATGGCAACAGCCAGTTTCTGTCATAAGACTGCAGCGATTCGATCACCCGGAGAAAGAAAGGATGCTGGGGCACTGCGCCCATTGCATCGTTTGAAATCCCCGTCGGCACCGTCCGACGAACCCAGGCTGGGTAGGCAAGAAGAGGGTCGAGTCGGCGATTGCAGCCCTGCCGCCAGGTTAACATGGTGCTGTAGCATTCGCAACCAAGACCACACGCACATCATCCAAGTCAATGTATGTTCCACCGTAGTGGGCCAACACAAAGTATCGGATCGAATCCGCACGCTGAATCGGGTAGAGGTAACCGTCGTAGGTATCCAGAAACCAGGGATACTCTTGCGCGATGAATTCTCTAGCTTTCTCGTTCGTCCATAGCTACAAGTGACGGTAGAGTTAGCTGTTGGTGTTCCGTACCAAGAATGGGTGGCGGGTGCGGGCAACCATGAACCCGACTGCGGACTAGACGAACCTTGTACTCGTAATCAGGATGAAGATCGATACAACTCTGCTGGGGTCCTTTCCAGTGTTCGGGGATCGACTCGTTCTTGTAGGTCTGGTGAATAATCTTGGGGATGATTTGAGGTCGCGACTCGATCAAGCTGGAGTTCGGCGACGGAATGTCCGAACGGTGAATAGCATCGGCGGACGCATCCTCGAGCAACAGCGTCAAGAGAGTAAAGACACTTCGGACGAGAAAGGCGATAATGAGGACATTGACGAGGATGAAGATCAGGACGCCTCGACGCATGATGCTGGCAATAACAAGGGCGCAATTGTGCAGAGACAATTACCGCGAAACATTCGAGACACGAGGATATACAGAAGGTCTCAGGTGTTTCTTCGTCTCTATCGTCCAGGGGGTTCTGAAGCCCGACGTTCGGGCCGTCAACAAGACTATCGAATGCAAGCTAAGGACATGAGAAAGGGGGGGGGCTTATAGTAGCGCCGCAGTCGCGCAGAAGCCACAGAAACGGATCAGGCTGGCCACCACGAGTCGAGCAGACAGGAGACAGAAGAATTGGTGAGAAGATGCACGATTAAAAGGATCAGATGAGGAGGCTGTCGTATGGAGTTATATTAGACAAAGAGTGATGACCAAGACTGGGAGGGAGGCGGCCAACGTGGTTATGGTTTCGGGCGGCCGATGAAAGAGGGAAGGTCCCAGGGAGCAGTCAACAAATGGAATAAAAGGAGCGTGATGAAGCCAGAGAGCGAGTTAAGCGACAGAACGGGAGAGGATTTGACAGTCTGCGGATGGATGGATTCAGCATAGTACCCAAGGCCACAGATCCATGGCTTCGGGGGAAAATTCGAGAGCAGCAGGCTAGGTGCTACCAGGTTAAGCTAACAGGCTTGAGACGCAGGGCCGTCCATAGCTAACTAGCCGCCGCGTGTACGCCAGGCCTGAACCACGGGTGCCTGGGACACTATTTCGAGGGCTTAGTTGGGGGGCTCCACCGCCTAAGAATACCGCCCGGTAAGGGAGAACGGGGCTTAGCCTGGCACCTGGAGCCGGCAATAGCGCCTGGCCTTTGAGGGGGGACCCGCCCGGCCAGGAGGCGATAGACAAAGAACAGGCAATTGGCCACGGGGCTCAGCAGCGTCCCTGACTATCTTGGCAAGGAGAGCGTTGAGATCATCCCCGGCAGCGCTGCCAATAACCCGCCATACCGGTGGGCCTTGTCAGTCGAGCATGGAGCACAACCGCGGAACACAAACGGGGTACGATAGAGACTACGGAGTACTCCACGCAGGCCTCATCCACGATGGCAGAGTCAGAGGCACACAGGCAAGGCATTTGTCGCTGCTGCTGGCGATGCCCATGATGAAGGCCGAGTATTTTTCCACAGAATTCTCATTACGTGCAGCAGGGCCTGGTGCACTGACCATTGTCGTGCGGAACCAGCCAATCAGAGGTGCACGACTCGGTACGGAGTGCTGAAACTGGAGAGGACATACGCAATCCACGTACGGATTGTTCCATACAGCCTGTTCTCTGCGCGCTCGTGCCGCTGCCTTCGTATCGCGCGCTTGCCACTCTCTGCCAGGCACTTGTCAAGTCGTGCCCATGCGTTCAAACAGCGTTCTCTCGTTGGTGCAGACTCCATTGATGAAATCTACTCGCAAAATTTACTCCAAGTGGTTGCTCCCGTCATCCCCGCAAGCTGCCAAGCTGCCCTAAGCGCTATCGCGGAGTTAACATATTCCTTCTCCGATGGTCAGTTGATGCCGAGCCTGCTCGGGGAAACAACGAACTTCGCGCCGGTTCACTTCCAGAAGATTCAATTGACAGATACGGCAATACAAGACACTTCTTTTGCGAGCAACAAGACCATAGAACCTCAACCAATTGCTCTGTATGGATGGCTCTCCAGGCTGCAGTAATTAAGCCACCAACACACACTCCCGTGCCGTTGGTTTGTCCGTTTGCTGGCGTGGGATGGTTCATACCGAAGTCTAAATGGCCGTCTGGCGAGTAAGCAGCGATCGGGCCCGCTGTGACGCGTGGCCACAGGCTCGAATAGATTGCCCTTACTCTATGCCTGTGGGCTGTGCAGCAGCCTGCGTTCATGGTAGGCTTGGTAGCCTAACCCACAGGAGGCAACTCCTGTTCTTTTCCACTGCCAAGGCCTAGGTAGGCATCTGGCAGCCTCCAGCTGCCAGCCAGGCGACAGATACAGTCAGCAGAGTTCAGTGGACTTTTTCTTAACTAAATAATGTGGCTGAGTTATACACGTGAACTAACTATGTACTGTACGTACATGGATCGCGCCTCATCTCACAGTCTCAGCTGCAGGACCAACATCATTATAAGCCACAAAACAGCCTTTCTTACGCTGGATACGGTATTACGTACGCTGTACGTACAAACCACAGCCAAGGAATCAAGAGCGATTGGAAATCTTGGGGGGATGGATCATTTACGTGGTAAATGAAAGCCGCCATACGATCACAACCTGCAGGCAAGGAATCTTGGACAAGAGGCGGGATTTCATTCCTACCTACAACCTCTAATAACTGCAACATTCCTGGGTAATTTAGCCAGGAACAACCAAAGCAACGCCATATATGCAAATGACCGAAATGATCACAGAACTAATGCCCACATGCGAAGAAATTCCGCTAGAAATGCAACCTTGAACTCTACCATCACCCAGCTTGGTATCTCATCTTAATGCCATGAAAGCAACAAAAAAAGAAAAGAAGAAGGTGACAATCCAGGAGAACAACCGCTTAACCTTATCAGATTTTCATGCCTCATTTCCTAGAATCGCCGTATGCGCCGTATCTTCATTTCCGTACATGGTTGGCTGAACAAGGGAAAAGAAATCCCAGGGATAACAGAGGTCGAGAACTGGAACTCGCAGACCATGACAGGGCAATTCCAGTTCCTCGTGGATTCGTGAACCGAAACCGGTCAACATGGTAAACAGGGTATAGAAACACCCTTCACGCCTTGAATGGCAGCGAAGCATGGGCATGGGATCCTGAAGAGGAGTGGTTCGTAGAGCTGGACCCATCGCCTGAAATCGGATGATTTGGCGCATTTGGCTCAGAAAGCCCCACATATTCTTTCCATCCATCTCCATATCGACACGTGTATGACCTGATTGACCTAATCCAAAGTCAAATAAATTGTGTGACTCAGTTGCAGCCTTGCCGGATGCCGCAGAGGGAAAAAATGCATCGAAAGGATCCTGGCTGGATATAGGTTCATCGACAGGTTCTGCCCAGATTCACTTCGAGATGCGGGGAGTAGATAGCCGTTTCAAGACGATTCTCCGCTTATCGTACTTCGGGTGCAGCAGCGGCCGCAATATCGCGGTTAATGTTGGCAGCTTGCGTCTCGGGTGCCTCTGTCTCATCTGCACCGCGCACCGCTTCATGCCGCGGCCTGCCTTCAAACAATCTCCTCCACCATGCCGGCGGATCCAGCGGCCGGTGTCCACCATGGAGGGACGGATAGACATCGGAAAAGAAATACCATATGTGGCCCACAATCACTCCGCAGATCTCATCTTTGGGTACAATCCCGTGCACGACAAGGCTGAAAGCCATCAAAACCCACGGAAGATATGGCGCCGTGAAAACCAACAGGCCCAAAAAGCTCAGACGAGTATCGGGATTCCGGCGACTCCAGATATAGACCAGACTCGAGGAGAGGGCCGTACCAAGGAAAGGCAAGGACAGGAATGGAGAGAGGATCAAGAGAGAGCTCATGGCGTAGAAAAGAAGCCATGAGAAGTCAGCGGGGGAACGGCCGGATGATTCTTCAAGCAGACGCGAATATCGCTGCAGGAAGAAGACATGGAATAGTAAGTCGAGATTCAGGGGGCCAAAGTAGAGGAATGTTGTGATGAGGCGCCAGTACTGTTATCAAGCATTAGCCCGGTGTCAGATAGATTCATCGCACCGGACACCCACCTGCGACTTGACATAAACGGCACGGAAACTGTAGAACAGCTGGAACGGAGTGAGCACATGGCACTGGACGAGAACGGAGGTAATCACGGTGGCAGCAGTCCACCATCGCGTGCAAGGAGGCATCTCATAGAACCATTGTTCCAGCGGAAATTGTCCTGGCTGGCCGCCGTTATTCCCCCAGATAGCAGCCATGGTTAGATCGAGGGTGGGTTTGCGGATCAGATTGCTGATAGTACTGCGGAGTACAGTTATCAGGAGTGATCCCAGCGGCCAGCGCAGCCGGGCCGGAGAAGAGAAGAAGCCGCAAGGGGAAAGACGCAGAGAAAGTGCCCACCAAGACTCCTAGACCAGCTTACAAAAGAAAGAAGACAAAACAGAGCCGTCTACTCTGCTGTTGGTGACACTGCGCGGCGAGACTAGGTGGCCTTTTCGGGTTCCTGATGACGGAACAGTCGTCATCGGGAGGATGACATAAGCAGGAACATGCTCGCAGCCGCCTGTACCGCCACACGCGCGCCACAGCGCCTGCAAGACGCGCCTTGGCAGACGCGGAACACGAAAAGAGATGCTGGGGATCTGCTCAAAGAGGGGGCAGCACCACGAGCATGTCGAGGTTCCCACCTGCACTCCGTTATTTTCCTCGTTGACACGGAGTGCGCCTCTTGCCAATGAATAGATACGGCAATTGAGCACGTCTGTCAACACAAACCCTTAACAAACAAGCCATCTGTCGAAAGTCGCTCACGTAGCTGAGTCGGGACGGAGTGCGCACGTCACAAGTTCTTCCCAGGACCATTGAGGTTTTGCAGTCGTTCAGGAAGCATCTCTGAACACCGGATACGGTCCGAAATTGAGCATCTCATCGTCCCTCATCTCTAAACACATTCTCAAGTTGATCTGTCCACACACCTTCTACCGTCACCATGCCCCCCAAGACTGGACGGGGCCGCCCTAAGGCGAGCGCAGCGCAACCATCCCAACAGACGAGCGCAGACGAAGCTGGTCCATCAACGAGTCAATCGCCAGCAGCTAAGAAAGAGAAGGCATCATCCAAAGCAGCGGATGCAGCAGCGTCACCTTCCGCTTCCAAAGTGCGCAAGTCCACCGCTGGAACAAAGGGAGAGAAACGACCTGCGGCCAAAGCGCCCAGGACTTCGGATATCCAACGTAAGACTAGTCGTGCCTCGTTCTCTGTACAATATTGTTTAACGGTATAATTGCATGCTGACCTTGTAACCATCACATAGCCGGAGATCCCACCCCCCAAGGCCGCCGTCACCGCTACAAGCCCGGTACGGTCGCTCTCAAAGAGATCCGGAAATACCAACGCTCCTACGATCTGCTCATCCGCAAGCTACCATTTGCGCGCCTCGTCCGGGAGGTAGCTCTTGAGTTACTCCCTGCCGAGGTGGGCGCGGAACTCCGCTGGCAGTCGCACGCTATCCAGGCCCTGCAGGAGGCCGCTGAGGCCTTCCTGGTCCATCTGTTCGAGGACACGAATCTATGTGCCATCCACGCGAAGCGCGTGACCATCATGCAGAAGGACATCCAGCTCGCAAGACGGATACGGGGCATCTGGGGCGGATTGGGTTAAAACCAATGCAATAATCAAGATCAAAAAAAAAAAGCACAAGGATAATATAATCTGTAGTGGAATTGTTACTATTCACAAGGAGCAAAGGGAGTAGTCCGTGTGTACGGCGTTTATATTCGTCAGTGTCTTTTTTTTGCTGATCGGTCGGTTATCGGTTTCCTCTTGTTTTTTTTATACGATGTATTCTCTGATCCTACAGCTCTGTTTGTTGTTCCTTATCCTCTTGGCAAGGATCCTATTCTATTGATTGGGTGGGCTGGCTGGCTAATTACTTACGCCTGGACTGTTGGGTGTGTTAAAACTTATAACAAGAATTATCCATTCCGTCAGACTTGACGCTTGACGCTTTGAGGTATTGAAATTGAGCGCAGGCGAGTGAAGTGCCAATTGCGATGCGAACTTCGAATTTCTTAAGAGATTCGTCTTTTTGATGGATAGGTATGAGGGGTAAAGGGTATGCTATATGCACTAGAAGGAGAAATTAATAATATCATTGAAGTTCTTAAAAAATCACTTCACACCTGTCCACCTTTTTATTTTGCGTGTGTGTATGTGTGTGTTAGATCATTTGTAAGGTTAAAGTCTTCAGGAAAACGACAACCCACTCCTGGCTATTATAATAATAAATAGGATAACTAGGGAAACACTAAAAAGAAGCAAAGTATCTAAGCCATCCACAAACGCAATATATACAGGAAAAATGTTGATTGATTAAGTGAAAAAAAAAAAGTTCTTTGTTCTTGTATCCATCATAGATAAAAGTAACTTAATGCGCACCATCCCGTTTTTCCATTCCCAATGCTGCGGCTTGTCCGAACGCCATGACTCGTAAAAGAACCAGTTGATCAAGAACGAAAAAAAATACCCGGCAAAATGGTATCGTCGATGTATCGAAATATGATAAAGTTTTCAGAGAACATAACCCGTGCAAATAGTTAGTTAGAAAGGGTCAACGAATCTCCGTATGTTTCAGCGCCGGAGGAAGGCCCATCATGACGCGATGCGCTTCCTCCCGCACTGTTTGAGCCTCTTCTGCTTTGCCTTGCCGATCGAGTGTCTCGGCCAGCATCTCATCAGTGACGCTGACCCAGAGCCGGTCATTGGCCTTTTTGGCCATCGCTCGACCGGCCCGCGCGCTCTTCTCCGACTGTTCGCCCACCACGCCACGGAAGTACTTCCAGCTCATGAACGTCAGTGTCATGCATATGATCTGGCTGTTACCGATGGCAGTGGCCGACTGAAGGGCCTGCTGGAGATACTGCTTCGTCTGGATGGTGGAATCTGTCTGGACGGTGGCACAGACCAGATAATAGGCGGCTTGGAGATATTTGTTGGAACTGCCCTGGCAGAATGGTTCAACTGCAGACAAAACCTGAGGAAGCCTCGAATGAGACGGGTGAGAAGGTTCTCGAAGGATGAGGATCGTATTGAGCGCGGCGAGAATGGCAGTATCCCGTCGGGGATCGTTGCGCGCGGTTTTGCTGGTGGACTGCGAAAGGGAGAGGATTGGCGATTCAAACGCGGCCAGGGCGGCTACCACGTCGCCAGTGCCCTGTGCGATGATGCCAGTAGCGTATTGCATGAGGCACCGCACCGCTTCAGGAAGACTGTCGCCAAGGTCTTCGGCAGCTCGACGCAATTCTTTTAGGGTCTGATTGGCCAGTTCCCAATCGGTCCTTGCGCATGCAAGGAATATTTGTTGGAGTAACATGTTGCAGTACAAAATTCGCCGCCATTCAAGACGCCTGCCAGCAGTCACGAGCGACTCGCTTATTTCTTCGGGTGCCTTGAAAGTGCCTTGGAGATTGTTAGAGCAGACCAATATGAGAATCAATCAGAACGGGAAAAGCGAACCTCGGATCATACGCAATCCCTCTTGAAGGTATTTCTCAGCCTTCCGGCCATCATGGGAATTCTTGGCACTCAACGTAACAGAGCTCAAGAAGTAACACAGCGTGTAGAGATCATGTTGAGGTAGCCAGCTCAACGTCAAAGTCAATTTGCCATCTTCAACTTGCATTATATCTCCAGAATCAGTCAATGATGACCCAGCAGTTTTGCTATTAAGTGGAATGGAAAAGGATCCGTCATCACGCCAGCGTGAATCATTGATCCGTTGGTCCATCAAGTTCTGCATGATCTGTAGTTTCTGAGACGACTGGTTAACGTCGTATTCGAGCAAACTACAGGAAATATCAACCATCTGGATCATGGAACCGATCTGTGGAATGTCGCGGACTCTATCGTCAAGTTGATGGCTGCGCGCTACAGCCACGGCGCGCTGAGCCTGCTCGATAGCATCGGAGCTCGTCGATTGCTGCAGATGTGCAAGCGCTTCAATCACAGCAGCGACCACTGACATGACCTTGTCACCGTTGCGGTTGGCTAAGTTGGAGATTCGATGTAAATTATGGATGGCAGTCACAAACTCCTGATGAGAACCGGACGACAATGCAAGGCTCACCCGGAGCAGACGAAAAGCATATTCCCAAGGGACGTGTCGGTACCTAGAACCGTCAGAACCATGCCGCATCACGGTTAAGATCAAACCTACGTTTCCACGTCTTGAATCATGCCATCAACCGCTTTCACAGCAGCTTTCGGGTTTGACTTGTACAGCATACGCGCAAGGAGTTGCTGCATAGTGTATTTTAAGTCCAGGAGCCGATTCTGCCGCAAGATTAGATTTGATATCGAACAGCTCAAACAAAGAAATCCGACTCACTCGTTCACACAAGTCAATCTAAGTGGAATTAGCAAAACCGAGCAAATAGCAGACATCCAAGGGGAAAGATACATACTCCTTTACTCAGTGCTGTCTCGGCCTCCAGGTCATTATTGGTCTCCTCAAAAAGAACTCGTGCATATCGTAATCGGATCAGAGCTTCCGTCCGTGGTTGCAGTCTCCAATTCTATGATATTTGTAAGCCTCCACGACCAAAGAATGGCTACCATTTTCGCGAGCGTGGGTGTACGAACCCTTAATACAGCTTCCAAACAACCAAGTCCCGTGGCGACCAACTTATAGTACTCTTCGAGCTCCACCTCTTTCTTTGACAGCGCAATTAGTGTTCCCTGACTGTGGGCCGCATTCAGATACTCATCCGCTAATGCCAAAAGCAGCAACTGGTAATCTATCGAAGGCTTGCTAGGCTTCTGGACAGCTTCTTGAGATTGCTGGACTTCAGTCTGCTTTTTGGGAGGGTCCGGCGGCGTTGCCTTGGACGGCATCTTCTGCGGTGAAGGAATCACCACTTGAGGAACCAGCTTAGAGACTGGTGAAGCAGCTGGCGCAGAGTGAGCCGGGACAGTCGAAGTCTGACTTTTCGGTTGGGACGACGGAGCAGCTGCGACTGTAGAAGAAGGAGGAGGAGGAGCGGACGGTGGCTGCACGGCAGAGATATATTGGCCATACACCTGGGGCTGCCCGGGACTGGGCACGGCGTAGTACGGCGAAGGGCCCGGGACCGAAGAGAGTGAGGGCGAGACAGCAGACATTCCGCCATACTGAGTGACCGGAGACTGCGGGGAGGGACCATGGATGAGGTGGGAGGGGGCCGTAGGGCCAGACACGCCGCCATGGATGGGCGATTGTGGAAAAGTGGTTTGCGCCGGATTCACATACTGTAGCGGAGGCCCCGATTGGCGATGCTGTGGTTGCTGTTGCTGCGGCGGCGATCGTTGCAGTGTCTGCTGGAGATATTGTTGCTGTTGTTGCTGCCGTTGTTGTTGTTGCTGCTGCTGCTGCTGTCCGTAGGCAGGAGGATATGGAGGGACTATGGCTTGCGCATAGACATAGGGCTTGCCATATTGCTGGTACGGCGAGTTCGGATTAACATTGTACTGCTGCTGGACCGGCGGAGGACGCGGGTGGTTTTGCGGCGGCTGCTGCAGATACTGTGAAGGATACTGCTGCCTATTATAGGGGGGTGGGTAACTCATCGCCCGTGGATAATATTGGTGAAGAACGTGCGCTGTCTATGACATAGACCCGATCTGCCATGGAGTGAGGTTCTGATTGCTGCTGCTGCTGCACCGTCGATCCGCGATCGCAGCGCGTCCCCGCCAGGCGTGTCTTTCAGCTGTCTTGCGGTCGGCTCGGAGAAACCATCCTCCTCTGATCCACCGATCTCAGATGCTGGGCTTGGCTTGTGGATAAGCTTACTGCTATTAATTATTACATGGGAAGTTCTATCGACATTGAGAAAGAAGAAATGCTGTAATTACATATATACATGAGGTCTCTTGTCGCGCACACTATGTACTGTACATACAGTAAATTACTAATACTGCCAACGCCTCTTCCCCTTGTTAACTGGCGCGCTGAGTTCATGTAGTAGGGTTCAGTCAACAGTCAATGATCTCCTCAAGCGGCCAGCCAGGAAGATTCCATTTGCATTCTCCATTCCTCCGTTGAGAAAATCACTCCGTGTACTCACGACAATTGCAGCGATGAGTAAACTTGATTCGCAAATCCCCCACTATTGTTTTCCAGAGCAGAGTCTAAGATATCATCACCCAAAGACGGCGCCTCGTTGGGCGGTGGGTGCACGCGTATCGTCCAGGGGCAGAGCTCGCGACAGCTAGTCCAGGTGACATGCGACTCGACGGGGTGAATTCTTTGCCTTGCCCATTCCTTGTCCGGGATCGTGGTTGATTTCCCAAGGCATCTCTGCGTCCAGAAGAAGTACTCCACCTTGTTGGTCCCATGGCAGTGGTTTGGCCGCTTTCTTGGACACTTCAGCGTCGTTTCACAGGTGCCGCAGACCGATATGCGCCTGCACGCCGAGCAGAAAGAATCGTAGCGATTGCAATACAGCGTCTGACAGACACTGGAGAGCCAGAGGTCCATGGATCGATGCGCACACCCGAAACGGGGCGTGATGTGTTGGTGTTTCCCCAGCCGACTAGGTTCCACGTACATATGATACTCGGTCCGAACCACAAGTCGCTCTTCTTCATCGATCTCAGGAAAGATATCGATTTTGACCTCGGTCGTACCGTATGTCGCAGTGCAAGAATGCCATAGATAGCGTTCGTGTACACGATCCCCAACCACACTGGTCGGCAGTTTCGTGAAGAGTTCACGCTCTCTCAAATGCTCGACAAGGTCCAGCTTGTCCCGAAATGTCAATTTCTCGCACGGACACAAGTCGACAACGCCTGCAAAGTCGCCGAGGTTACACACCCTCGTATTCGAAGGGCGCTTCAATTCCTTCGATGAAAATGCATGGCGAGGATGTAGTTTTAGGCATTTTGAGCATGCGCTCCATTTGCCATTTTCCAACATCTCCAGCAACTTCCATCTATCGGTTCCGAAACTATGCGAGTTTTTATAGTGGTGGAATAACGGCGCAAAATCTTTGTTGAAATGGAGAGACTCGGAGAGCAAGGCGGCTCCGGATACTGCGAGGAAGCGCTTGCACGTCAAAGCCAGACACGCTTCCGAGAGAGGCGGTAGGTGGGAAGCGATCAGAGAAAGCAGCTCTGTGGGTAGCTCGAGGATATAACATCTGCGGCCCTGTTCTCGTCCTTCCTGCGATTCCGGCTCTTTCCCACTGTGCTCCGACTTCTTTTTCTTCTTCTTCTTCAGGATCCTCACCCTCAGCAGGATGCTCACCGGGTGTAACCGCATTCTGTAGCACAGGGTTCCGAATCTTCTAGTGTAACGTGTAATTGTCTTTACAAGAGTTAATAACATGATGCGGACCGAGCCTTGTCATAATGACTGCATGATGGGCGTGAGAGCGAGCAAAGGGATCATCCACAGACATGAGAGTAACAGGTCTCTACTGCGCTTTTGAACAAAGAAGTCACCTGGTTACTTCACAGGGTCTGCAACTAGATCAAGTGGAGTGCCTGCACGAAAACGGACATGCCTTATCAAGGTGCATCTAAGCTGCTGAATCAGGACGACAAGGATTCAGCACGAGAAAGTTTCTAACCTTAACCAAAACCCACACACCATAGATATTTCCTGGGCACCAAGATTGGTGCACCTGACATTGGCACAACCATTCTGCTTCCGGGTCATTTGTAACCAGCAGCTGACTCCCACCGCACTAGCGGCTATGCAATGTGATTTCAGCCGGGACTCTCACCTTCCGCATGCGGCAGCGGGATGAAAGATGATGCCGGGAACTCCATCACGGCCCGAGGAAAAAAGGGGTCCAACGTAAACGCTGAGAATAAACTCCTGGAGACTCGATTTCAACACAAACCTGGAGCAAAATGGACACTTTTTTTCACAGTTACGCGACAAGCTGCCAACCATCCAGATGGTTTGTCCGTTGATCTTATCGCGTTATCGCTGGAGATGAGGCCGCCGTCCTATTGGTCTGCTGGATGCATGCTTATATAAGCGATACCCAATCCGGTGGTTAAGCCGAGGCACGTTGAGCTTCAGTGGAGACGGCGACGACGATGCGAGCTGCGCAGCGCAACTAATCCAATCCTGCGCCTGCAATAATGGATCTGGCAAATTATTTTTGCCAGGCGTTTTCTTCTCACAATTTGCTTCTCTTTCGATAAATATTGATGCTGGTTCCTGATTTCATCTATTTCTGAATCTGGAAATAGGATCTTCATTTGGGTTTGCTTTTTCTGATTGGTCAGCATTCGCGATCTGGTTACCCTTTTTTTGTCTTACTAACAAGCCATGAGTCCCCTGTCATGGCTTCTTCCTAGCGGAAAGATCACGCTTCATCACTCACAGAATAACCAGCTTCTACTGACAAAGAAGGCTAGCAGCGAGGATGGTAAAGAGACGCAGGTGACGCTGGCGGAGTTATGCCGCCTAGCCACGCCTTCAACCTGCCAGCTCAACCCACTCCTCTTCAACGGACACCTGCAGACCGCCTGGACGACCGTCAAGAACATCGACATCCCCATTTACTACAAGCGGAAGATTTTTGAGGCCGAAAATGCCTACTATAGTGGCCAATTCGCCATCGACTTCGTAGTGCCCCCTTACGAGACCCCCACCAGTGATGAGGCAACAGATAAGGATAGGATTTTCACCCTCCCATCCGGGCTGCCGGCGCGTACATCTTTCTTCACGGCGGAGGAATTTGCTGCCTTGCCTTCGGACGATAATAGGCCTATGCTTATAGCGTTGCATGGTTTGACGGGTGGCTCCTATGAGCTCTATCTGCGGCATGCGCTCGCTCCTCTTGTGCTGGGGGATGGCGGCTGGGAAGCTTGCGTCCTCAATGCTAGAGGCTGCGCGCAGACCAAGATTTCCAGTGGCGTCTTGTTCAATGCGCGCGCAACGTGGGATCTCCGTCAGGCCGTGAGGTGGCTGCGCAAGACGTTCCCGAATCGTCCGCTCTTCGGCATTGGATTCTCACTCGGAGCGAATATCCTGACGAATGTACGTATCGCAGAAGGAATACTCAAAGGGAAAATATATACAATTTTTTTTTCTTTCGAACATTCTGGCGTGGACTCTGATGTTGATTCGTTCTGGATTTTCATGTAGTATCTCGGAGAGGAAGGCGAGAACTGTCAACTCAAAGCGGCCGTAATCTGCGCGAACCCTTGGAACCTCGAACTTACCAGCCATGCCTTGCAACAATCATGGCTGGGCCTAGAAGTCTATTCCAAAACGATGGGCGCAAACCTGAAAAGGCTATTCAATCAGTACGTAATTGGTCCGCTGAGAAGAATTCCTTTCTGGCTAATTTTCCGATCTGTACGCTGTAGGCACGCCGAAGAGGTATCGAAAAATGCACGTCTGGACGTCGAAGCTGTGCAGAAGGTCAAATATATTCATGAGTTTGACAGGTAAGCGCTTTTCGCAGAATTGCCTTAAAAGAAGAAGAAGAAGAAAAGAAGAGGAAAGAGAGAGGCTAAAGTAATTTCATAAGAGTCGTACAATGTCCTAGCTGGGGCTATCCAACTGAGGGAGCCTACTACCGGGACGCATCTTCCGTGGATTCTTTGTTAGCGATCCGGGTTCCATTCCTTGCAATCAATGCCGAAGACGATCCTGTGAGTACATATTTTATAACATGGGGGGAAAGCCCTGTAAACAGACATCACTGATTGATGAATGACGGATGGAACACAGATCTCCGTCAAAGAAGCCATACCGTATAATGAGTTCGCCCAAACTCCATACGGAGTGTTGTTAACTACCTCCTGGGGCGGTCATCTCGGCTGGTTCGAGATTGGAGGATCCCGATGGTTTACGAAGCCGGTATGTCAGAGTCGTAAAGATCTTCCAGAAGAACGTCTCAGGCTGATATTGTATCTACTGTACATGTACAGGCGGCAAACTTCCTGAATCTGATGGCCAAGGAGATCGACCTTAACGCTCCCTTTGTCCCAGAGAACAAAGAGATGCTGTACGGTCGACCAGTCGCCAATGGCAGCGCGAACAAAGACGTGGACAAGTCGCCGAAGCCTGAATTCGACCCCATGCGTCGCAAGATGTATATGAGCATGGATTAGAAGAACACATTTTGGCGACTTATTAATATCATTTAATATCATCTCGGAAGAATGCATAGACTCGACTAATCTCACTTTTTTCTTTTTCGTTGTTTATCCCAACAAAACGCCTCGTCATGACAATACTCATATATATAGAAACAATACTTTTCGGGCCTAGGTATAGATACCAGTGAAACGCCAGAAACACCAGTGTATGCACATAGACATGAAAATATACAGCAATAGGGAGAATAAAAGAAAAGATACAGATTCACGCAAAAGAAACGCTCTTTCGCTTTTTGGGTTTGGAAGAGGCAGCATTATTTTCGCTGTCTCCAGAGTTCTTCTGGTCAGAAGCATCACTCTCCTTATTATCTTGGTGTTTCTTCTTCTTTTTCTTGTTTCGCAATTCTTCCTTGATGTTTTCCTAGAATTCGATTTGTTAGATCAAAATCAACAGCACCGTAGCGAAAGTACAGTACATACCAATTTCGACTTCTTTTCCTGCTGCCGTGCCTCTGCTTCTTTCCTCTTCGCTTCCCGTATCTCTTCCATCTGGCGCGCCTTCATCATTTTCGACTCGATCTGGCCTTCTTTTTCGGCATTCACCATGGCGAGAATCGTCATCATACTCTCCTGTACGCGGGAGCTGTCAGCAAAACAGGATAACAAGATATTACCAAGACCGAAAACACAAAACGTATGTCCGGTCCGAATCCAGGGTTAAAAAAAACCCACCTGATCATCAACAAAAACCTTCCCTTCTTCTTCCCCTTCTTCGGCTTCTGCACCCCAACCGGCGTGACCATGTTCAATTTCGGCAGATCCAGCTCCTCCTCGGTATATTCCCTCTTCTTCGTCTTTTTCAGCTGATCGGGTGCGCTGCGCGATTTCGACTTGACCTCCTTGGTGGCAAGTAGCTGTTGTTTCGCCTTCTTCGCCTTCGTCTTGGAGCTCGATTTGGTGACTTTGGAAGCGGACGAGAGTGTTGATGGTTTGGCTTTTGTTTTTGAAGACTTCCCCTTTGAGGAGGATGAGGAAGAGCCCCTGTTTGGCGCCATTGTTGCTTATGCTAGAATTGAATGAAGGCGAGAGCGATTGTTTGTTAGTATCGGCTCTCTTCTCTCTCGCGCGCGAGCCAGCGCTCGTGTTTGATGTTCCTGCGGAGAGTCGCTGTAGGGGAAGAACTTCTTCAAAAGCCACAACAAATATCTCTCATAAAAGCAATAATATTATCAGTGAGAAAAAAAAATTGAACCGCAAAGTAGCGAAAAATTTCCGTTATTCTTTCCTGTCGAAAACACTGTCCGATCTGTATCTGCGGGCGACCTTGAAAATTTTTCCGAAACGGAAGGCGGTGAAAAATGCCGCTCTGAAATGGGTATCGGCCCGCGGCGGACAAGACCTCCACCACCGCCATCGCCATCATCATCAATCATCACGACAGGACCCAGACGATAAGAACGAGAGGACTTTCCGTCTCGGAAGCAGCACTGCCCCCGGGTAGTTTCCTCTACTGATTAGTCCCGCATCGTGCTGCCATTGAGGTTTTCGCCATGACTATCAATCCGACATACCTTGCACAGCGGACGCGCTCATGTACGTCTTCCTCGGCTTTCCTATTCGTCATCCCAGTCAGGAGCTAGCTGACCTGTTTCTTTTCTGTCTATAACAGCCATCAATTGGGCGGATGCAAAGGCGAGAGTGCGCAAGTCTTACAGGGAATGGCTCAGAGCGGTTAGTACAGATCCAACAGGCTCCCTGGTTCATCCCTTCGACGGGTCGTGCGGACTGGGCAAAGATGGAGAGACGTCGAGGAGGCTAACATGTTCGACCGATGATCTGACGGAAAAATACAGTCCCCTGAGATCCAGACGATGTACTCGCTCAACATCCCCGTGTCGGCGATCCGGACCAAGATCCGCCAGCAGTTCGAGCGCCACCGCTACGTCAACCAGCTGAACGTTGTCGATGTGTTGCTGTTCAAGAGCCATGCGGAGTACCAGGTTAGTTCCGACGTATCGATATGATGGACTCGACTCTTTCGCTCTATATTGCTCGATCAGTCCTTCCAACTTTTGTCCCCTCCGTCGATGTACAATACATCGAGTCTCATGCTGACAACGATATCCGCGTGAAAACAGGAAACGCTGAACTACTGGAAGCAGCTGTCTCATGTGATGAAATACTTCCGACCGGAAGAAGACCCCGGCGCCCGGCTGCCGCCGAATTTCATCTCTGGATTCTTGGAGGTAGGAGCGGAGTCATCCAGTGCGTCTTATTGAACTATGCCCAGCTGACATTCCTGCAGGGACGCAACTGATATGTTGAGCTGGGTGTTGCATTTGTTCCTTTGTTTTCTTTTGCCGGATGTTTCCGATATTACGTAGACTCAATGACTGCGTCGGGAGGGAAACAGAGAAGAGAACAAAGTAGAAATGTGTATATACTGTCAAACACTTGCCGAGTCGAATTCTGAGTCTCGAATGTAACTTTAGGTGCTCTTCCATCTAACATCCATCTACTGCCGAGGAATCTAAAACGAGGAGTAAATAAAATATGGATGACAGAAGTAATAAGCATTCATCATATGATGTGCATGAAACATACAGTTCCTATCCTATTCTATTCTAGTCTATTCTATTCTCTGTTTCTTTCGATAACAATAACCAAACGCCCATCCCATCCCATCCTATCTATCTAGTCCAATCTGATGCGACGTGATGCAATGCAATACAGTGCAAGAAACCTCCCATTCGTGATACACGGAAAGAAACGAGATCCGGGAACAAGTAAAATAGAAAATAAAGTAAAATACAGTGAAATAAAATAACAGGGGATATCATATCAGACTTGATAAAATCAAATGAGAAACTACAGGACAGAGAGAAGGCCGTTTTCAAGAAGACATCCGATCTTCCTGCGCGGCATTAAACTCGTCGCGCGCGGCGGTGAATTTTTCTGTGACGACATCGCACAGATCCATGAGATCGTCCAGGCCTTTTTCGAGGGCCTCGATGGCGGTTGTGTTCTCTGTTCAGTAAGAAGGTTAGTTTCGTATTTTTCGCACAGTGCCGGGAAATAACACGAAAGATGAAAGAAAGAAAGAAGCAACTCACCATATGTCTGAATGCGCAGGTTCATCTTTGCCTCTGAAGGGTGTGGGATTGTGTAGCCGCAGAATTCAACGTTGGGACTTTTTCGAATCGAAGATTAGAATATTATTCAAAGGTAAAAAAAAAAGGAAGAGGATTGTACTTACTTCTTCATAATCACATATCGCAAAGCATTACCCAGGGTGTGGCCCTCCTCATCAAACTGGAATGAAGCAGCTGTCTCGGTTGCTCCGGGCAGCTGCTCAATAAGTATTGTTAGTTCTCTGATCACATGCACAAAAAAAGATTGCTATATCGTTCCAAAGAGGCCAAGATCAATCGATCAATCTCGGGCGGACACAAAAGCGGACAAGAAATGAAAGGTGATAAAGCTCAGGGCAGGCTGTTTTCTACACAACATACAATAGTAATTCTCCCCTCAGCAGTCTCAAAGTATTCTTCGCCCGCACTGCCGTTTTGCTGCTGCGCCTCTGCGTCGACCATGGACTGGTCCTGATCCTGGGAATGGACGGAGGAGGGCATTTTAATAAAGACAACCTCTCCAGCTCGTGCGCAGGAGGAATCAAGTGGACAGCTGCCGTCAAATGGATGGTATTCTCGACTAAGCGTCGGATATCAAGATTGAGGCGTACTCCGTGCCGAAACGATGGTTTATTTCGTCAAAGGTTGCGCTTCATCGCAAATCAAGTTCCTCATGGCGGAAGAGAGGAAAAAAGTTATCGATAGAACCGGGGAAGGTGGAGCTGGGCGCATGCTGATTGGCTGCCGCCCGCGGCAGTGAATAGACGCCGCCATCGATATATCATCCGTCAGAGCTCTGAATACTAGGAACATCAACACTTGTGATGTTAGGACAATAGAAGGGCAGAAATGAGAAATGATTGAGAATATACTATAT
The DNA here is from genome assembly GCF_000968595.1 of Rasamsonia emersonii CBS 393.64. Classification (NCBI taxonomy): domain Eukaryota; kingdom Fungi; phylum Ascomycota; class Eurotiomycetes; order Eurotiales; family Trichocomaceae; genus Rasamsonia; species Rasamsonia emersonii. The sequence goes on from NW_013563297.1 coordinate 125,618, forward strand.
GTAATGGTTTTTCTTTGGATTAACATGACAGCCTGTCTTCGTGTACTGTACAATGGCATATAGAAGGAATATATATTTTGCTCCGCTAATCCCCACATGCGCGGTTTATAGTCTCCAGAACCTCACAGGTTGACTGTGTTGAGGGAGGAATGAATTTTGTCTTCCGTGATTATACCTGCAAGCTCCTCCAGACCAAACTGGACAATCTGGCTAATTGGCTGGACTGACGCCAGTCGCCTTACCCACCAAGAACTTCGGTTTGGACTCGACGAGATCCAAAACGGAATTCCCTGGCAAATTCGGAACCTAGCCTCAACAGTGCTGTCTCTAGCGTCGTGCCTGTCAGGGATGGCAGATTCCGAGACCGACAAAACAACATTCTCAACATTGGCCTTCGCTTTTACTTCCTCAAGGCCGTTCTTCGACCTTTCATAACCACTGACTTTGCCTTGCAATTTCCTCGGGACTACTTAGCGAATCCATGGGCCTAGAAATGGTGGCGATCAATAACAGCAGAAAAGAACGAAGGAAAGAGGCCGAATGGTAGAGTCTTACTATACAGCCGTGAATGCTCATATCAGCGAGACAAACCATCTTGAGGATACAGCTATCGAAGAGACCTTTATCAACACGAACTCACGGAGATACCGTATCCAGTGTCTATCAGATTGGGAGTATATTTGCTTACTCCACGGATCAATATTATATGCGTCCCTGTGTTTCATACCGTCAATGGCGCCACGAGATTAACCGGCATGGAGTTCATAACCTATTGTCCACCAGACGTGACCACAAGAGCCAAGCTGTGGGACGGCTTCTCATACCCTAAACCACAGCAACATCTGGCCATTGTGCTAGTGGAGTCCGGACTGGACCGAGAACCGATCCAGCACTGGCCGATTTTTTTGCATTGTCGAATCAAGAGATGCTGTCAAAGCTGTGGATGGGATAGCATTTACCAAACATCGAGTGGAAAGCAATCTCAGATGAGTATGCATTTCGTGCTGTCCTGGAGCAACCTGGGAACAGACACGGATGGCTCACCCATAACCATAAACCATGACACCAGAAAAAGAAGTGCGTAACGCTTGTGTTGTCTTTATGCTCCATCTGTCCCAGCCTCGATATCTGATAATGATGAGCCCGGGGCCTCTTTTGAAGGCTTACACGGGCTTCAAACCCCCGTAGCGGCTTCAAATATCGTCAATATCATCAAATTTTCAAAAGAACGCGCTCCTTTGCGGGTGACGAGTATGTACATTGCACAAGCCCTCGCCGCTCAGGAAGCGATCTGGATTCAATTACGCATCTCAGAGTTTAACGTTGTCAGACTTCGCCCAACACCGCTGCTGCATCGGCGTGACATTATCCAAAAGCCTCTGGTCATCCATGCCGATAATCAGGGAGCGATCGTCATATCGAAGAACCCGGAGTCCATGCACGAACGAAGCATATAGCAATTCGCTACCATTTTCTGCGCCAGGAGGTCGAATCTGGTACAATTCTTTTCAAATACATTCCCACAATTCAGCAGGCTGCCGACGGCTTGACTAAGGCCCTTGGAAACGTTGCTTTTGCACGCTTCGTGACCCAATTGGAGATGCAAAAGTTGCCCGATTAGGAAATCAAAATAGATTCATTTCCGGCGACAGTTATGGGGGGGTGTTGCAGGTAAATTTCTGCGGTAACTGCCGCCTTCTTTCCTGATTCGTACTAGCGCTTCGCTTAGATCCTCAGTGCCTACATCCTCCACCTTTGTACGATAGAGAAATCCTCAGATCTTAGTAGCAGAAACAGTCAACATGGCGTCTCGTACATACGCAGATTGATGGCGTGTCTGCAGTCACGGTCATCAGTCTGGAGCCTTTGCCTGAAAAGCTCAGGGGAGCCGTTAACTTTACGGCCTGGAATACTCTGAAAATTGAAGGATCTCGACAGCCTGATTGATTCGACTGACGACCGACCAGAACAGGATCACAAAAAGTACGCCTTATGGCGGAAGATTTCAATGAAAATCGGTATGTGGCTGATAAAACAGCTGGATGCTAAACTTGTCGAGAAGATGGATCTGTCGCCAACACCGACGGATTACGTGGACGAGACATACGATACGATAAAGAGAATTGTCACTGGATTATAGTCATCTTGGACTGTACTAGTCCTTATGCGTCTCCTGAGTGTTTTCGGTACCTTATACAGTGGCATTCCAGGACCAGTATCCTATTAAGACCGCTATGTTTACGCACTAATAGTGCATGTTAACTACACTTGACATTTCCCCTGCTCCACTTGGTTTGTTTTCTTGTTCTGTATCTTCTGAGCATACATGCTTAAAGAAAGCACCATGTCATACACAAAAGCCAGTTTCGAAAACCCACAGGTGCCTAATGCACCGAATCCATCTCCATTCGGCTATTATCATGGCAAGTATCTGTTTGAATGATACCAGGGCCGATTGCAAATCCCAACGCAGGTTGGGTTCTCTCGGCCACAGTTCTCCTTGGGAAGGTTTCCTAATGGATCCGAGAGAATCAACATTGAAATTCCTGATGCAATGTTCGATTCGAATTCTGATTGTCGAGCACAAGTTCGCAAACTTCGCCGTGCATGCGATGGCCTCTACTACATTTTTTTCTCAGAGCATACCAATATGGCCTTGAAGGTCATTGGGACGAAGCGTTCAAAGGGCCAAAGCAGAAGGGAAAGAAAGAGTTTCGCCTGCCAAGCTGTATCAACGAAAGGCGCCAGCGCAGTACGTGATTGCCAGGTACGATGAATATGCTCAACTGATTCTTACTGTCTACACTGCCTGCCAACAGCAACACCAACCGTACGATGTCCTAAATAATATCCAGTTCGTCGACCGGCCGCGGACTCTATTACCTGGCTATACGTAGCAGTTAATACCAACCAGGCGCTTCTGCGTGGCAAAAAAAAGGAGAGCCAGACTATTCATAAATCTTATTATGTCTTTGGCAGGGCTAGTTCCTCAAGCTGCCTGCCGTTCTTGATACCAAGTCAATCGAGCATGGACTTGGTGTGAGCACCTCGGCAGACAAAGTTGAAGCCATCAAAAATATGGCCTTCCCGTCCAATCTCCGACAGCTGGAAGCCGGAATTCAATTTTTTATACCTACCGATCGGCGGACCAAAATCGCCATAATGATGATGAGGAAAATCGGTGTGCTAAAGCTGTCAAGATATCTGCGATCCTGGACGACCAGCCGGTTCTCCATCGATTGTTGCATCCGATTCCGTGGAGTTATAAACTTTGACTATGTCAAATGACCAACATGGCTCGTCTGGTCAAGGATCTCGACAGGGAATTGTGCAGAAGACAGAGGAAATACACCGAAATGACCATGGATTCACACAGCCCCCGTTTCTGTACGCGCCTTTCTTGGAACTGTCGGTATCACCCGTCGCTGGGTGAGAAACTTCGCAGAGATTGCAAGACCTCTTTACTGCCTGACTGGAAAGGTCCATGGCGATGGACTCACTCTGAACAACTTTCTTTCGACATCCTCCGTATTAAGTGCTCAACCACCACTTCCATGTTTGGAATTTCTTGGCAGACTCCTTAACATTTTTATACCGATTCTTCAAAGTACAGAGCTGGGTTGTGCATCACTCAAATCCAGGACGACGTTGAACGCCCCATCCTCTATGACGGAATGCCGCTACCCTAGATATAAACGAGAGCTTCTCACTATTGTCAAGTTCGCTGAGAAATACGACTACCTTCTCCAAACTCCTCGCAACCGAGGCATTTTCCATACGGATCATAAACACAGCAAATGGCAACGCAGCAAACGCTCATCACGGCCGCGATACAGCAGACTACCGCCTCCCAAACGTCAGCGTTACAGGAACGCCTGTACGATCTCGCTTGGATGAGAAGAATCAACCGGACACTCTTCTTCACCTGAATGGTCCCAGTCCAGGAAAGAATGAATATATTTAGTACACACCCGGGAAAAGGAAAAAGGCGCAAAATTGCAGTCAGGTCGACGATGCTGCATGATCAGAAGAGCTGATGAAGCCCCAAGGATCCAAAATATCGACATCCTGACCTAGAGGACTACCTGTCTCGCATCAGCGGATGATGATCTAGAAGACCATCGTTATTGAAGCAAGGAACACAACTTCCAAGCTCCAAGATGTGAGATTGAACAGAGACCGATGGAAGAAATGACACACCAGAGAGCGACTACGTGCGTCCCAAAATGCCCTACAGCAAGAACGGCAAGGATGACAGGATGGATGGCTCCTGATAATCAGTGACGATTACAGCCACACCAAAACGATTCCAGAAGTCCAAACCATTCGTTACAATGGGACTTTCCTAAAGGACTGGATCGCTGAACACACTAGCCTCTTCCACTTTACTGGCTCAGAAGTATGTTGAGCTGAGTGAGCTACGATGGTCAATGGTTTCTGGAACACAATGCATGAGGTAAGTGAGTCTTCTCCCTAGCTTCTTGTTTGTTTTGTCGATGAAATCCTTTCTAATTTTTATGCAGGTGCTTGTCCCTCAGTAAGGTGGTGATCCTAATTAATTTATGTCTTCCTGTCACAGGATTTATTCATTTCTATCTTTCAAAATGAAGCGAACAAAACATCTCGTCTATACCAGCCAGGCAGTCAACAAGCCAGGTAATAGTCAACACCAACACCAAACAATATATATCATACACTTCGTCACGGATCCCTCCATCCTTATTCTCGCTATCATTACATTTGTCAGCCACAAATCTGATAACTCGCCGATATCTTGGCAAATTAAGGCAGAAAAGCCGATAAAATCCTGTCTGATTTGATATTACAAGCTTTATCGACGAGCAGTTGACCTGTGGCATGCCTCCAGAACGAGACAAGCACACGGACAGAGAAGGCAACAACGGCAGGATATAGAAACACGCAAAACTAGAACTATTTATAAACAGGACTAGGTACAATGACAGTTACTGTACAACCGAAGTTGGGTTTAGGAACGTTGGTGATTCTTACTTTCTAAGATTTCTTTGTTTGGGGCTTCAAACTTGGGTACTTGTATAGAAATATAAATCTGATGATGACGATGATTATAATGAAGACTACCTACCTAGTTCCTTTCCTCAATCAAGAAAGGAAATTTCCTTCCTTCCTTAGGCCACAGCTGAAGCTAAACAATCAAGTTCGTGGTGTAGTGCACACAGAGAGGTGTCAACAAACTTTCAACCAGCATCCCGCTTTGATTTCGAAGACCGTTCAATCCTTGAGACAGCTTATACTTACTTTTTTTTCTTCTGCCCCGTAATAGACGCCACAATTCACCGTCCTATCGACATCTGCCATGTCATTAGTCGATACCCAATTTGGAAGTACACTGAGAAAAGAAAGGAGAGAAGAGCGGTCTCGACTTTCCCCATATCGTGCGCATGACCATGAGCGGTGTGTGTGTTCTGGCCAGCACACACAACCTGGACCTGGTGCAGGGACGACACTACCTCAATCTGATAACATTTCTTTTTTTTTATTTATATTGGCCGAGTCTGCAATAAACCCTGATTAATCTGATTAATCTGTTTAATACTTTCTCGTGAATCACTCTTTTCCCTTGTGTCTCTCTCCAGCCCGTCTCATATATCTGCATCTGCATGCATCTGCATGATGAACGAACAGAATGACGACCAGCCCATCGCACTGGAAGAGCGGCAGCAAGAACCAGACCAGACGAGGCCGGAGTTCTCCCTTCCCCCAACCGATCGAGGAAAAGACGCCTGGCTCGTCCTCTTTGGGACGTTCGTCATCGACGCCTTCGTCTGGGGATTCCCGTTCACATCGGGCGTTTTCCAAGAGTTCTACGCCAGCGAATTCGCTGACGACAATGCTTCCTCGGGCGTGGCCATGATCGGCACCGTCGCTCTGGGCGTCCTGTACCTGGGCTCCCCGGTCTGTCTGTTCATGCTTCGTCAGTGGCCTCGACACCGCCGGAAGTGCATCATGGTCGGCTTCCTCATCACGGCCGTGGCCTTGGTGGCAGCGTCCTTTGCCACGCGCGTCTGGCAGCTGGTCCTGACGCAGGGCTTCCTGTATGCCGTCGGCGCGTGCATGATGTCGTACCCGACGATGCTGTTCCTGGACGAGTGGTTTACGCATAGAAAAGGCCTCGCATTCGGCCTTGCCTGGGCCAGCACGGGCTGTTCGGGCGTGGCCTTCCCCCTGCTCATCTCCTGGTCGCTGACCCATTTCTCGTTTCGCATCACCCTGCGCATGTGGGTGATTGCCAGCATGGTGGTCCTGGGCCCGGTGCTCCGCTTCATGAAGCCGCGCGTGCCGTCGTCGACGGGGTCTGCTCGTCCTTCCAACATGCCCGACATTCGTTTCGTCGTGTGTCGGCCTTTCTTCCCCCTGCAGCTGTGCAGCATCCTGGAAAGTCTCGGCTACTTCCTGCCGGGCCTGTATCTGCCTCTGTATGCGCGGTCACTCGGCTTCAGCAACGAGATCGCAACGGCCAGCGTCGTGCTGCTGAATAGCGGTGCGTTCTTCGGCTCCATGGTGACGGGATTCCTGGTCGACCGGTGGGACGTGACGAGCGTGATGTTATTCTCGACCGTCGGCGCAACCCTGTCGGTGATCTTTCTCTGGGGTTTCTCAGGACTGGCGACCGTGCTCTGCTTGTTTTCCTGGCTCTACGGCTTCTTCGCCGGCAGCTTCAGCTCTACCTGGCCGGGCGTGATGCGAGAAACGACGCAGAAACACCACTCCGCAGAGCCTGGCCTCGTGTATGCTTTCTTGGTGGCCGGACGCGGAGTGGGGGGAGTGGTCTCGGGGCCTTTGAGTGAGGCTTTGCTCAAGGCGCCGCCGTTGACCAGGACGTTCTCTTATGGCTATGGGAGTAAGTATGGCTTGTTGATTGTGTTCACGGGCGTCAGCAATCTGCTGGGAGGGATTGGGTTTATAGCGAGGCGGTTTGGCTGGGTGTGAGCTAGGTACAGTACATCGAGTTGTTTACTTTTGAAAATGTAACAGCAATACGTAATCTTACTCAGTGAATAGAGCTTTGTACGGAGTATAACTTGGAGATATCCATCCCAACATGTTACCAGAGTAGATAGTGGTGGATATCATAAATGGGAGATGCCTTGCTCGCACGGACTATCCTCTGATAGCTTCTAGTCCTTTTACAAGAATATCTTTGACCTAGTTCCAGAGTCTCTCTCTAAATAAACTCTTGATTTTTTAGATTAATACTTAAGTATAAATGAGCAAAGAATCGTTCTCATACTGTACTGTCTATCTATTTTTCTTTCTTTCTTTCTTTCTCTCTTTTTTCCTACTCAGGATACAATAGCAATAGTACAACATACAGTGCCAAAATTCTCCCTCAATCTGCATAAAAAGTAGAACTCCTGCCTAGCCAACGCCATACAGAACTCCTTCCACACGCTGCTATCGCCTCTGGTGACGATATCCCGAGCAATGAATGGACTCCTCCACTTGCAGTAAGTACTCTTGCTTGACACTCTCCAGATGCCGTTGTTCTCAATACAGCCGCACAAGGCGCGAATTCATAGGGGCTCAGGAGATTTACTAGATTTATGAATAGTGGGTGACCTGGCCTGACCTGACGAAGAAGCAGCGCATCACGCACTCATTGATTTTCACCACTCTGAGCTCAGATCACTAATATCAGCTAAGGCACTACACAATCAGACCTTCTCCTCTTCGTCCCGTCTCCTCCCCTTTTTTTTTTCTATTCTAGGGATTAAATAAGAGGATGAGGATGGCCAGGCGGAACGTGTCAGTCAGTCTTTCAAAAAAAAGGTTTGCTTTTTTATATATTTCTCCAGGATATCAATCAGAGTAGCGTCTGTCTCGTGCCGGAAAGAAACACTTCTGATCTCGTGAATGTCCTCGTTGCTGCGATTTTCAGTCATGTCTATACATAACTATGTACATTTGTACTGTACATATAGAATATAGTCACAGTGTTTGGTTAGGGGACGCGCTAAGACGTTGCACATTCGCTAAGAAAAAAAAAAGGAATGCCATGGCATCCGTCTAATTAGGTCTAGTTTGTTTGCAACATCGCCAGCAAGCAATTCTGGCGGAGAGCTCCATATAATCTGCCGTACGCGTGGACTAAATGGAGGACTCCGCCAAAATTAAATAAATTACATGCAGTCAGTCAATTAATGTATGTAAATTCCATTCCAATATATCCCTTATATATATACTGCTAGGACAGTGTGTACTGTACATGAGAACTAACTAATCCATCCATCCATCTAATTATAATCATCCCCCCGAATAATGACCACCCCCACGCTCCTCCGGAATAACCGCATCTCTCAGCTCCGCCAACACTGACCCTTCCAACCCCCAATCGCCAATCCACTGATTCATACGACATCCTTCCTTGAAATGCGCCGCCAAATGGTCCGCGCGCTGGGTCCAGGTGTGCAGCGTGCAGCCACAGAAGCCGCAGCGACTGCGGACGTCGTTGCGTTCTGAGCGGCAGACGCCTTCGATGTAGGCTGCAATATCGGCAGGCATACCGCTGTTGTTGTTCCTGCAACGATGAAACTTTTGCAGATGCTGCCAGAGATGGTCTTTGCGACGGAACGTGCGTTCGGCAAGCGGTCTGTCGGCGCAGATGTCGAATTCGTGCGTCTCGAAGTGTGTTTCGGAGGGAGAGGGGTGGCCACAGAAGGCGCATTCGCGTGATGATTGTGACTGTGTCTGTCCAATCTGCCGCATGACCTCCAGACTTGGCGTGCAGATCCACGACTGCAGCGACAGGTGGACGCTCTTCTCGTGCCGGCTCCAGTCGTGCTTCTTCTTGAATGAGTCCCGGCAGAAGGTGCACTGGTACGGGTGCCCTTCTACCGGCCGTCTTCTCCGCCGGCGACGTCTTTTCCCGTGATGATCATGATGATGCTCTCCACCAAGCAACGGAAACGGCCAGTTCCCGTCTCCGGATTGATAGCTCCACGCGGAGGAGAGGCTATCGGCCGATTCCTCCGAGTATCTGGTTCCGAGACTAGAGATGGAAGACGTGAAATGCGACGAGGCAGCGTCGTCGATATCATTATCGAATAGCGATCTGTTTGCGTTGGCAGTGAAATCTTCCTGGTTCCTCGCACTGGCGATTGCATCGCGGATCACAGATTCGGACACCGGCTCGTTCTCCGGCGGCGATCTCTTCCACCGCTCCATAGGCGTCATCAATGCGAAGCCATCCGAAGTCGGCATCGGCGAGCCAGAGGGGAAAAGCTGAGACGACGAAGAACGCGTATGCTGCTGCTGCTTCTGGCGCCGCCGGGCATTTGCGAACCAGTTCGAGACCTGTCTCTTGGTGAGGCCGGCTTCGTGAGCGAGCGCGGTCTTCTCTTCATCGGTGGGGTACGGAAAGTCCTGATGGCGGTGGAACCAGTTTCTGAGAATCCTGGCTCCTTTCCTCGAGAACGGCTTGCTGGAATTATTGTCGACTGGGGGGTCACGCATCTGCATCGCGGCGCTGGACTTCTCGTTTTCGTTCGCCTGTGCAGAATCGCCGACCACGTCCTCCTCCGTCTTTTCCGTAACACCATGCAGACGGCCATATACCGGCGTGACAGTCTCAAAGTCGCATGGCTGACGCTTCTCCCCTCGCGCGCGGCTGCACTCCCTGAAGAGCGCCACGCAGGTGGAACACGAGCCCAGCGGGTTCGGATTCGCCTGCGTTTTGCGGAGGATGAGACACTGCAGCCGTTGCTGTCGGCAATAGCTGCAGGGGACGGGAGGACGATAGGCGCCGTCGAGCCATTGGGGGACGTTGGCGAAATCACCGTGTGAGCTTTCTGTAGCAGAAACAGTGCGACTGGTAGTATTTTCTGGACAATCTCCCGCCTCAACAGCTGAAGAAAGCATGTTCGTATTCGCAGGTTCGTCGTCAGCGCAATACTCCAGATTGATCATATCCGACAGGGAGAAATCTGTATCTCCTTCAGGATGTTGCTCATGCCAGTCCAATGCTGGGAGTTCAGCTTGGGGAGACGGCCAGTCAATGCCATCATACATGCGAGAAGAATCTCCAGTCGACAATCCATGTTCTGGATCTTGGACAAACAGGTCATCATCAATGCCCACAAGGGCATTACTGTTGTCATAGTCCATGCTGACGAGGCAGAAACAAAACAAAATTAAACGCAAATTAAAAAAATAAAATAAAAAAAAAAGAAAAGCAAAAACCAAACCAGACACTATATACACAACTATGTATAGTACAAATATAAAGTCGAGCCCCGCCTGACGTTCAGATGAGTTGTAGATTCAATTCAAATTGAGAGCGGTACATGTGGTCGCACAGAGAATATCCAAAAGAAAATCAGTAGTAGAATTACCATGGCACAGCTGTCATCGTCATCCTCATCATCATCATCATCATCATGCAAAGATCATACAGCCATTGTGGACGTCGTAGTTTTATTTTGTCGAGCGAGTGAGCAATAATAAGTGAGCGGGGAGTCGAGTCAGAGTCATTGATGGATGGATTGATTGATAAATGGGACGAGTCACCTGACTCCCCGAAACCCTTACTTTTACTAACCCTTAGAAGGGAGATGATTCAACTATTGTGTTTTTGTCTATCTCACAGAAATTCAGGTTCAGCGAAATTTCCTCTAGTTTTCAATTTCAAGTCTTTTAATGAATGAAGTGCAAGTGCAACCAGATTGCAGGGAGCGTTCTTTTTTTTTCCCTCTCCTTTTCTTCTTCTTCTCTTCTGATCCACAGAACGCTATTATACTTCGTTCGTATGTACTCCTCTTCCAGAGTGTATTTATGATATGATATATAGAGGTATATCAGGTATATACAGTATATACAAAGCAACGAAAATTTTATGTTATTAAGTGGTTCTACCCACAAAACTCCTTAATCAACTCGACCAAAACCGCCTCTGTCTTCTTGACACTTTCCACATCGACATATTCCTCCTTGGCATGAAGACCCGCACCGGCCGGACCGAAGACGATAGCAGGGACGCCGACCTCGCTCAGGAGCGCGGCATCGCACCAGAACGCCAGACTGCCGACAGGAGGGCGATGCCCCAGGATGGGCGTTGCGATCGTGGCGGTCTTCTGCACCAAGGGATGGTCGGCGGCCAGTTTCTGCGTTGGACGCGACAAGGTGATGCGCGGTTCGGCGTAGCGGAATTCGGGCTTTTCCTGTGCGATGTTCGCCAGTAATGTCTTCATGTCGTGCAGGATCGATTTCTCCGTCTGACAGGGAATCGTGCGGAATTCAATCGTCACCGTGCACTTGGCTGGATACGACGACGGTTCTTCGCCGCCTCGGATCAGCCCACAGTGCAGCGAAGCCGGACCTAGTACGTCGTCCGTGGGAAGGGTTCGCTGATAGGCCTCCAGTGCACTCAGGAACCATCCGGCATGGAGAATCGCGTCGACCCCCAGCGCAGGTTGCGAGCCATGCGCAGCGACGCCGAGGATGTCCACTTCGACCCAGACGAACCCCTTGTGAGCGACAATGAGCTCCAACATGGTCGGTTCCGGGATCACAGCAGCGTCGGCCCGCCATCCTGCGTCGATGATATCCTTCGTCCCCAGAGAGGCATCTTCCTCGTCCGCAACCGCTGCAAGGATCACGTCGCCACGCAGCGACTGACCACTGGCCTTCACGGCCAACATTGCGCTCAGGGCAGCAGCTAAGCCTCCTTTCATGTCAAGGCTGCCTCTTCCTACGACCACTTGACGGTTGTCTTTTTCAACAATCTCACCAGACAGCGGATCTCGGTCGTAGCTAGCTAGACTGACCGTGTCTGAATGGCCGTTCAGCATCAACGACTTTCCCCCGCCAGTGCCACGAAGGACTCCGACAATAGATGGACGGCCGGGTGTCGTTTCAACGCGGTGGTTCTCGATCCCTCGGTGCTCGAGCCAAGCAGCTATGTAATCAGCAATCCTGGTCTCACCAGCTCCGTCTGAGACTGAGAGCGTCGGGCTGGACGAATCGATTCTGGTGAGTGTCTGCGTCAGAGCGACCGGGTCGTCGAGCGACACATCCGCAGGGATCGGGTACGAGCGAGGCCCTTCAGTGCTCAGCAGAACCACAACGGCGTCCTTGTTCAACGGCACTATCGTCTGCTGCGTCGAGGCCAGGTGTCTCAACGCAGCAAGGGTGGCGCCTCCACAGGGCCCAGCCGCCACAGACTGGGACGCTAGGTATTGAACAGCACAGTGGCTTTCATAGCAAGACACCGTGACGCTGGCATCCACAAGCCTGCGTAGATAATCCCAGGCGGTGATGGACAGGGTCCCGCAGCACATTCCATCCATGATGGTGGAGGACGTTTTGATCGACACCGACTTGCCAGCCTTCAAACTCTGGTATAGGCATGCTGCTGTGTCCGGCTCTACTGCGATAACAGCAACGGGTCTGGGACGGGATTTGCAATGCTGAGCGACAGCCTGTGCGAGAGATCCCACTCCAACAGGAGTCGTCATGACAGTGCCCTGCAAGCCCAAGTCCGCGAGTTGCGCTTCGACCTCGTTCAGCATGGTGGAATAGCCTTCGACGATCCAGGTCGGGATCTCCTCGTACCCAGGGAAGGAGGTATCTTGGACTAGGAGGCCGCCCTCGGCAGCATTGGAAGCCTGAGCAGCCTCCTGCACGGCTCGATCGTAGTCCCCATTGACGACGTGGACGTGTGCGCCTTCTGCGCTGATCTGGCTTCGGTAGTTCTCATCCACTGACTTGGGAACAAATATGTGCGCTTCCAGCGCGAGGATTTTCGCCATGAAAGCGACTGCTCTCCCATGGTTTCCATCCGTGGCAGTAAACAAGGCGATTTGTGCTGTTTTCGTGCTCTTCGACAGTTCTTCCAGGCTCACTGTTGGCGGCAGTCCGAGTCGTGATGTTACAGCTTGGAAAACACCCCAGGACGCTCCCAGGATCTTGAAGGAAGGCAGGCCAAACCGGTTGCTTTCATCTTTGACCAGGACCGCCCGAACGCCAAGTTCAGCCGCAAGACCAGGGAGTGAGATCAAGGGTGTTGGAGAGTAGTTTGGCAGACTGCGATGGAATGAATCCAAGCCCGGTACGCGGACAGGAGGGCAAGTTTCGGAGGCTGCAGCGGCGTTGAAGTAGATTGGTCTTCGCGTAGACATGGTGAAATTACCTGGCGAGCTTGCTAGTACCTATGGGTATGTCAACTTGATATTCGGTTCCAAAGGCGGGGTGATTCGCAAGTTGATTGACCGCGGGTTAAGAAGTAGGTCCATGTCTGTATATACGTACTACAGCCTTTATTCTGGTTCATGCCGTTAGGCCTGTATGAATTGAATTCTGCCAAGCCTTCTCTTCCGAAGATTTGGATATATAATCATGCCAGACAATTGGCTATTGACGTCTATAGCAAGTGGAGGAATGGCGGTGGTCAAGCTTTGGGATAGCCGAGCGCCTTCCCAGAACATGCGCCTTCCACGGACAAGCAGGATCAATGCACAAAACCTTTGCCTCTGCTATAACAAATCAACTTTTTATTGTTGCACATGAACATACTTGCATCTTAATAGGAGATATGGAAGGCATTGTCGTCGGAACTCAGGTTGCCTGACAGCCCGCATTTCTGAGTGAGGGTATTCCTACAAGCTTATCCTTCTACTCCGCAGAATATCGGACTTGAGATAAGACCTCAGATAAATGGCAATCAGGCAACGAAATATCCAACCTTTGTCTTGTCTGTACATGGGAAAAATCAGAAGAAGAAGAATAGATACATCATCCAAGATCCCGCCTCCAGGTAGCTAGCTTAATTACAACCCAAGTCTGCGCTCCGCTTCGCATATACGCCGATGTAGATCGATCGATGGACTGTCTTCCGCATCGCATCCTTCCGGAGAAGAAGCCTGTCGAGACCATCCCATCTGGACCTCAAGAAGAGAAGAACCAACATAAAAAAATAAGACCATAAATAAAATACAAGGAAATAAAACAAGATCAATCAATCTTTTTTTATTTTTTTCTGCTCCCGACAAACTACTTCACTTCATGTGCATCGGAAAAGGGACTCTGCGATCTTTCGATGGCAGAGGCACCCCCGGCCGTGTTGGAGACGCCCCCGTCGAGAAGTCTCGACGAGCCCGCGCTGGCCCGGTGACGATGGATGGAATTGGACTTGCTGTGATGGCTGACACGGGCCGACGACACTGCGGTGTTCGCCGTGGAAGACTGGTCAGCGAAGGGGCCTTCACCCACGGCGGGAGCGTTGACGACCGGGGAGGTTGGGGGTCAACCGGCGGGTGGAAGGGTTGGAAACACGACTTCTCCGATGATGCCCAGATGCAGCGTCGTCATCACTCTCCTCGTCGGAAGAGCTGTCAAAACCCGAGTTATTGTTGTCAAGCCGACGAGCCCGAGAGTGGGACGCGGGCGACACCGAGCGGCTACTGCTGCCGCTGCTGGAGGAGTCGCTCGCTTCCTCTTCTTCCGACACGGTAGGCACCTTGGCTTTGGGCCGTTTGACGTCCACCGGTTTAGCTACCACCGAGCGGGCGACAATGGAACTGCTGGCCTGCGCTTTGTTGAGCTGAGCCTGCGTGATGGCAGGCACCGCGGGAGCGTCAGATTGGGTAGTGGTTGTGGTATCGCTGGCACTGGTGGAAGGTCTGACGGAGACCATGGCGGCCTTGGTACGGAGAGCTTGCTGCGCCGGGACCGGACTGACGACGGCGTTGTTGCGGTAGATGGTGGTCGCCACGCTACTGCGCGCCAGGCTGGTCGCGATACTGTGGCGATCGACCGTCGACTCGGTGAACCGCGAGTCGCGAAGGTCACCGGGCATGAAGAAATGCTGGTCTTGAGAAGCACCGGGAAGTGGAGGGACGGGAGGAACCAGCGTCCCTGGAGTGTCTGGAGCGGAGCGATTTGTCACACCCGGAATGTAGGCGATCTGGATGACGTTGGAGGCACGCGTGAGGACGGTCGAGGCAATGGAAGCCATCGACCTCGTCGACTGGCGCGCTTGACGGAGGTCGTTCTTTTCCTGCTCCACCTCCTGCCGCTTCTTCCGGATGACGAACCACCAAATGAGGAAGATGAAAATGGCAACAAAAGCAAGACCTCCAATGACACCTCCAGCAATGGCACCCGCATTGCTCCCTGAGCTCGAGCTCGCAGCCGGAGTGGGCGTGGTCTGCGCCGGCAAACAGGTCACGGTCGCGCATTGGTCGCACGAACGGCTGATGACGGCACACGTTTCACCTGGACTGCAGTTACACTGCGGAGGGGAATCTGGACAGGAGACGCAGCGCCGAAAAAGCGAGCGCTCAGAGAACTCTTTCAGAACTGGACAGAGGGGGGAAATGATCAGCCAGAGTGTCAAAGAATAATCCTCCGAGAAATCATCGACTTACCATTCGGAGACGCCATGATGAAGGTGATCGGATGGGAGGAGGAAACAGAAGGATAAGAAGCGAAACGTCGGAAGCGGAGGAACAATCGGTCAAATCAATCAATCAATCAATCAATCAAAAGGCGTTCAAAGAAGCGTTGGTCGTAAAAGAAGTCGCAATGGGGAATTCAGACGGGCCGATCAACGGCACGGAAGCAAAGCAAGACACAAAGAGCGTAAGAAGGAGACGGAAGGTAGGAGACGTCAAGTCTTCTCTACTCCGGGAACAAGGCAGCGAACACGCGATAGGGCCCCGATGTCGTCAACAGAAATCAGGCTGCAAACGAATGAACGAGGTCGACGAAGATGAACATGGAGAAAATGTCGGCATCCAGTCAGGACAGGGCGATCGCAAATCAGGTGGCAGGGACCATTGTCCTTTTGGCGGCGTCAGCACGAGTCCAGCAGAGAGAAGGGCGATGAGCGCAGGGCGGGACGGCGGTGACAATGCGTACCCGCGAGGCTGGAGGTGGGTAAGACGCAGGGGATGTGTTCACTGCCAGCGTGCACAGATTCGCGAAATGACCGACAAAGGCGACGCCCTCAGGAGTGTATTTGGGACAGCTCGGGGGCAGCAGGGAGGAAGACAGGAAGAAAGAGTAAAGGAAGAATACAGGGAGAAACGAGCGACGGGGAGGAGAGACTGATTGATGATTGTTATGACTGATGCCGATTGCCCAGGGGAGCAAAAAGAGGAGGGAGCAGCACGACGAGAGGGCGCGCGGCTCGGGAAGCAGCGCCTGCCGTTCCGGGCAAGGCGCTTTCCCGGTTTAATTAAAGGCAGAAACGAACCCCGTGACCGGCAGGCGCTATCACCACGCACCCGCCGCGAGCGATACGCAGCCTCGCTCCAGCACGGCAATCCTCCCCGATCTGCATCGATCGCCGCGTTGCAAACTCGATAGCAGAGTCCAGACCCGCGGGTTTCGGACGGCTGCAGCACGGCTGCAAGGCGTCCGCAGTATTACTCTGTACGCTGGCATGCCGGGTGCTCTGTACCACCGCATTCAGGCCACCAGCTTCAGGTTACATGGGTGCCCTGGCGGATGCCACGTCAAGAAGCGCCCTGTTCCCATCTGGTTCTGGCCGAGCCCCGCTACGGCTTAGCGTCTCGGCGGAGTTGACGTGGATGCAAATTTACTCGGTACGGAGTACGATGGCGATGATGATTATGGTATGCGTCCGTGCCGTGGATGCCCCAGGCCGCAATGCCGTTCAGGCAGAAACGGTCACGGGTCTCGACCAGCTGCCAGCCTGCCACATGACATGACAGCCCGGTCCTCCAATGCAATGCAGGAAAAGAATTCACTGCGGGTCCTTTGTCTCCAGTACAGGCTGGTTTGCCCCGGCGAATTTCAAGACAGACTCTATCCCAAAATAACGCAACCGGTTGAGACAAATACCGAATGAGAGTCAGGCACTGTATACCCATCGGAGGGATTGCAATATGCATGTGCTTTCTTTTCTTTCCGGACGGACTGACTGCGCCACATCCAGTTGTCCTGTTGCACTGTACCAGCAATAATAATAGATGACGCATCCAGAGGGTATATTTATTCACCGTAGGTACAGTACACCATATCCATATGCAGGTAGCATCTTCATTCAATACTATCAGCGAGCTGAACGAAGCTGCTCAATAATCAACCATTCGCTGTCACAAAGAAAACAACACAAAAGACATATCATATTCTTCCCCTTGACTGAGACACTGCTCGCAGCCTCTATATAGAAGTAGTCCAGTTTACCTGTCTGCAAGTCCCTATCCGTATAAGACATTTTTTATTTCCCATGTGGTATCTTTCGATCTTTCTTCCTATCTAATGTAATGTACTGTACCTGCAATGACGCCGTCCATCTGATGCGAGAATAATACAAGAGTATACATGGGTATATATAGTACAAAGACAAAAAAAGAAGAAGAAAGGGTCTACTTCGCCAGAAACGCCTGGTACGCTTTCTGGTCAATAATCACATTCCCAATCGCATTCAGTCGCTTCCGCCCTTCCTTCTGCTTCTCCAGGAGCTTCTTCCGCCGCGTGATGTCGCTGGCGTGCAGCTTGGCCAGCACGTCCTTGCGGTACGGCTTGATCGTCTCGCGCGCCACCACCCGTCGGCCCACCGCTGCCTGGATGATGATCTCGAACATCTGCCGCTCGACGTGCTCCTTGAACTTGGTCACCCACTGCCGCCCCAGTCGCTCCACCTGGCTCGCGTGTACCATCCGCGAGATCGCGTCCACCGGCTTCTTGTTCACCAGCAGCTGCAGCTTCACAATGTTGCTCGCCTTCCAGCCCGAGTCCTCGTAATCCAGACTGGCGTAGCCTTTCGTCGATCCTTTCAGCTTGCCGAAGAAGTCTTCGACCAGCTGGCCCAGCGGCAGTTCATACTTCAGGATCACCTGCGTCGGGGTGAAATACTCCAGGCTCTTCTGGATGCCCCGGTTTGCTTCACACAGTTCGATCACCTTGCCCAGGTACTCGTCGGGAAACGTAAGCGTGGCCAACACGTACGGTTCCTGGATCTCAGCAACCTTGTTGCGGATGGTCTCCTCGTCCGGAAAGTGGACGGGGTTGGTGATGATGCTCTCTTTCCCATCCTTGTAGATAATCTTGACCGGGACAGTCGGCGGAGTGATGATGATGCTCGCGCCGTGCTCCTGCCGCAGTCGATCCTCGAACACGGAGCAGTGCAGAGTGCCCAGGAAGCCCAGTCGGAAACCTGCGCCCAGTGCCTCCGACGACTCCTTCTGCACCGTGACACTCCGATCATTCAGTATGAGCTGGTTGATGCTGTCTTCGAGATGCTCGAAATGGTTTGTATCGACCGGATAGGCCGCCACAAAGACCATCGCCTTTGGCTCTTCGAACCCGGGAAGCGGTTCCACCATCCTTTCACAGCCAGCCTTGGTATACGTGTCTCCAATCTTGGCCTCCTGGATTCGTTTCATACCCGGGTTGAAGTAGATATAGCCCACTTGCCCGGCGCGTAGGACCGTCTGAGGTGTCTGTTCAGGGTACATGATCCCGACTTCACCCACATAGTATTTGAGACCAGTAGCAAAGGATACCACCTGATCTCCCGCGCGAACCTCTCCATCGAAGATCCGGACAAGAAGGATCACACCTTTGTAGGTGGAATACCACGAATCCACGAGGAGCATGCGAAGGGGTTTAGTCTGGTCGCCGACGGGTCTAACAGCAACCGATAAGCATGTGGGATCAAATCAACAGGATACAGGTTTGTGACTCACGCTGGTATCTTCTCGATAACTGTGGGAAGCAATTTCTCGACATTCAGTCCCGTTTTGGCGGACACCATCACCGCATTGTCCGTGTCGATCTCAAACGAGTTTCTCATTTGCTCGAGGGCACGCTCCGGTTCTGCCGAGGGAAGATCCACCTTGTTGATGACGGGGATGAGTTCTAAGCCCTGGGCGAAGGCCAAGTAGAAGTTGGCAACCGTTTGCGCCTGCACTCCCTGGCTCGCATCCACCAGGAGCAGTGCCCCTCCGCAACTGGCGTAACTGCGGGATACTTCTAGGCGGAAGTCGACGTGGCCCGGCGTGTCGACGAGATGGAGGAGATAGTCCTCGCCATTGTGGTTGTATAACATGGTGCATGTCTGAGCCTTGACGGTAATTCCGCGCTCCCGCTCCACGTCCAGCTTGTCGAGGACCTGCTGGTTTTCGCCCGGCTGGATGACGCCGGTGAGTTCGAGCAGCCGGTCGGACAGCGTGCTCTTGCCATGGTCGACGTGGGCGACGATGCAGAAATTGCGAAACCGCTCGATCGGAATGGCCGCAATCCGTTGCTCGAGTTCTGATACCACCTTGGGACTTTGCGCGTGCCGCGCGACAGAGGTGGTGAAGGATCGGATCCTCTCAGACGAAGAAAACGGAGGTTGGAGCAGCCCGCAGGTCGGGCGCCTGGTCGATGTGCTCAGCCATCGAAGCGCTCGCAGACATCCTCGCATCGGGATATCGGCATTGAAGAGCAATCAATGCACCACAGGCGTCGTGTGATGTCGTGGCGTTGGCGACTAAAATTTTGGAGGAGCTGCGGCTCTGCGGCGGAGAACTTGCTGGGCCGGAAGATCTGGATCAATTAATTGCTGGGGCGACTATCGCCGTAAACAATCCGCAACAACGTCAAATCTCTCCCTTCACTCCAGCTGTGACAGCACCACAGTTATTTTACCAAGAACAATCTCATCAAGATGTCTTCAGAAAAGGACAAGTCGAAAGTGCACAAATTATCCCTGAAAGGTAAAAACCAGCAGTCTAGGTTCGAGATTCGACGGATGCGCGGGGACTGACGGAAGAGAGCAGGGTCGGCCAAACTGGTGGCAGAATTCGTAAGGACGCCTCCAAACTCACTGTATGCTTAGCTACATGCTGACGGAGAACAGTTTGAATATTCGATCAACTCAATCCTGTATGTTGTCGAAGCAATTGTTTTGCAATGGCTCGTGCCAACTAACTGCCTGCCGTACAGCTTCCAGCGTGGTGTTTACCCTCCGGAGGATTTCACAGCGTGAGTGTTGCAAAGCCCCCTCCCCAGAGAAGGACCCTACTGACGATATCTGCTAGTGTGAAGAAATATGGACTCAACATGCTTGGTTCGTTCCGCGCCTCTTGTCGATAATTCCAACGATCTATACTGACCCATCCAAGTCACGGCCGACGACCAGGTCAAAGCCTACATTAAGAAGATCATGTCGCAGCTCAACAAGTGGATGATTGGAGGGAAGATATCCAAGCTTGTCGTGGTCATCACGAGCAAGGAGACGGGGGAGCATGTGGAGAGATGGGAATTCAACGTGAGATTGAGACGGCACAATGGACGTGGGCTCCTGGGCTAATCTGCCGGTCTGAATATAGGTCCAAATTTTGGGAAAGTCATCTCAGAAGGGACCTTCGCGGAAGACTGTGGATAAAGAGAATGCCGGTCCAGGGTATGTCCAAAGCGAAAACCAGACGCGATTGTCGCATAGCTGACGGACTTGCGAAATCCCAGAGATGTGGACCATGCAGCGCCAACGCAGGAAAAGACAGAGAAAGAGATTCAGGAAGAGATCCAGGCAATCTTCCGACAGATCACGGCGTCTGTGACCTTCCTTCCCGTTCTCGACGGGGACTGCACCTTCAACGTCCTCGTCTATGCCGATGCTGATTCGGAGGTGCCCGTCGAATGGGGCGACAGCGACCCGAAGGAGATCAAGAACGGCGAGAAGGTGCAGCTGAGGAGTTTCAGCACGAACAATCATCGGGTGGACACGCTTGTCAGCTACAGGCTTGCTGATTGATTGACGATGATGGAATATTGTCGGGATTGTCGGGAATTATTGTCTCGATTTCAAAGCGCTGGGCGTTATGGGATGGAACTTGGCTACGGTTAATAATGTGTTAGTAGTATGTAATATTCTATTAGGTCCATTTCGGGTATGTTCGTCATGCAATATGATGGATTGAAGCAAGCGCATGAACAGGATATCAACAACATTTATAAAATCGAAAAAAGCATAAATAAATAATATAATACAAGCCTTCAACGACTCGCTCCGCTCGTAATATATAATATTTACCTATTCCACGGCAACACATCCCTCTCCGGAAAACCACTGATCATCACAACTCCAGCCATCCCAACAAACCAGCCTCTCGACGACAGGCTCCAAGCCAACATTAACAAAGACGCTCTTCTCGAGGCCTTCCGTCCAGCCCCGTCTGCGCCTCTTGGACATGAGTTCGGGACCGACGCCGTAGAGATCCTTCCTCCAGAGGCCGATGCCGCTCTTCTCCTCGCCGGCAAACAGCGACGCGGACGGGGTCACTTCCTCGGGGGGGTTGATGCCAATCAAAGCGACCCTGTCGTGATTAGTGAACCCAATAGCAGGAAAATGACACTCCAGGAACCGGCGACGCTTGAACTCGTGCGTCACGACAGTGATGCGGCGCGGGTAGACGCCCGTAACGAGCCGGAATCGGAGCAGGGAGAAGATCACGTTCTGGTAGGAGTCTGTTGCGTGGGTTTCGGCGAGAGTGAGGTCGTTGAGTTTGTCTATCATTTCCTTCTTCTTCTTCTTCTTCTCGTCATCGGCAGATGGAGACAGAGAAGAGAGGAAAAATCCATTTTCTCGCGCGAGGTTCTAGAAGTTCCGGATCTTAGCATATATGTACATACAATACATACCTACTATTAAAAAACAAAAAAGTATACTTATGGGTGTATGGGTATACTTACAAGGTAAGACTCCCCCTCGCTCAAGTCCGTCCTATCCTTTTTCGTTGGACCTCTGATATATATTCAGTCGATCATCAGTAAAATATCCAATCGACAACAACAAAAGCCAGCGTTCGATTAACGACATATCAAACAAGTGGACATGACAGGATAAAAAAAATGAAAACTCACCCTGAGAAAACCAACAGTGCATTACATTTACCTGCATCAGCAACATTTGCTGATGATGAAGATGAAGAAAGAACACCAATCGACGACAATAACTCCCGAATCCCAGCCTTCACATGCTCAATAAATGTCGGCGTTTCGCCCTTCTGGAATGGTTCGATGAGCCTGTAGAAATACATAAAATAAATACGTGTGTTGTGTGAGTCAAGTTGTGCATGTATATATAAATATACAATATTCCGTCTTGTCAATCCCCCATGCGAACTCTTTCTTGCTTTTCTTTTTTATTTATTAAAAAAAAAAAAAGAGTCTGTGACATTGTGTACGGAACTTACGTACCACTCATTTTCGTCAAATCCATGGGTAGGTCCACCGAGGTAGATGGCGTGGCAGCAGACGATGATCAGATGGTCAAACGTTGATGATGAGCAGCATTGCTGACTTGGCGACATTTTTGTCGCTTTCCTACAGCTAGCCTAGCCAGCTGGTTGGTTGACTGAGTGGGGAAAAAATGATAAGTGACTGAGCCTGGCTGGAACCTTGTATAGGTTAATTTTCCTAATTGTAGCAAGCTTGTTACGTCGTTGAGGATGTTACGAAGTAATAATAATGTTGGAGGACTGGCGATTACATAAGGCAATTTCCCATTCGACCTCGCTGGCAAACTACATACGCATACTTATTAAAATCGCGAAAAACCTTGAGTTTCAATGTTATGCAGTATCATAATGCATTAATCTGTACCTCTGTGAAATATTGTACACCTGACCAGACAAAGTAATCAAGTTCTCCGGACGCTGCATGAGTGGAAGAACAAAAGAACAAACACATGCAAATGAAAATGCAGAAAACAAACAACAACATATAGTCATAAGGTTAACCCCCCAATCAGAAAACCAGATATAGACATAGACAAGCACAACGTAACGACAAAAATGAAACGCCATGCTTGACACCAGCAATAATGCACCGACAGACGAAAACTCTAGGACAACAAATCGCCCCCATGCTATGCAATCCCAGTTGGTGTAAACATGCCCCGATTCAACGCCATTGCATTACAGACGAAGGACCATCTACCCTCCCTCCAAATAGACATGCACGATTGCATGCATGACTATGACCGCTAACCGCAATGAAACTGTGTAGAATGACGATTCGAAAATATGTGAATAATCGAAACACCGTAAAATCGAAAAAGGAACAACATTTGGGTATCACAAGAAAGAGGCAAGGCGATACAATCTCCGCGCAGAGTCTATCAATCGAGGGGATCGTGACGGAAAGTGCAGTCTTCACCCTTCAGACATTTGCCTTCACGCCAATACCGACAGGGCACCGAGCCAGCTTTGGGCTGCAGAAACGTTAGTCTTGTCGCCATCTTATGAAATACTGCGGTGGCAACTTACATGTTTTTTCGCCTTTGGGTCCACATACATCTTTGGTCGCTTGCTCTGTCTGTCGTCAGGAGTACCATCACGCCCTCCCATCTCGCGCAGTCGCCTGCGTTCCGGATCCTCATACACCTGGTTTTGAGGTTGCGCCTGTGCCTGCGCCTGTGCCTGCGCCTGTGCCTGCGCCTGTGCCTGCGGCTGAGACTGCGGCTGAGGCTGGGAAACCTGTTGACTGTTACCGCTGAGTTGCGATATAATTGCCGCGAGATTGGGGGGGACAATGGGCTGCGACTGTGGGATTTGCGGAAAGACTGCTGGTTGCTGCATCTGCTTCTGTGCGTTGAGGATTGAAAATATGTTCTGAAAATCAGTAGATTGGGACGCTGGAGTTGAAACTTGTGGCATCTGGAAAGCTGCCTGTTGTCCCTGCTGTTGCAGCTGTTGTTGTTGCTGCTTTCGCTGTTGCAGGAACATATTAACGGTTCTTTCAAGATCCGACATGGAGGCTTGTTTAACGGGCTGTGGGGGCGGAGTAGGCTGCTGCTGAGGTGTCTTCTGGAGACGTTTAAGAAGTTCGAGGATATCAAGTTGGCCGCTCGGCATCGCCGCCTGCGGAGGTGCCGTCGTTTGAGGAGAGGATGTTGACTGAGGATTCATCATCGCGAAGTATCGGGCCTCACGAGCCTAAACAGATTGGTTAGTGTATAGAACACTCGTTTAAAAGCAACAATATCGCCAACTTACCTTGACGTGGTCGCCTGGCTGACCGAATGCGACTTCTTCGGTCACAGGCTCATCTTCAGCAGGAGGTGGTGGCTCTTTAGGAGACGGAGGAATGTCTCCGGGCGATGTATAGAATACCATCAATGTAGTCGCCTCACGACGTTCTTGTGCCTCCTTCTCGGGACTATCCGGCTGCAGAGTGCCTCCACGCTTGACAAAGTTTCTTATTCGATCCTCGTACGGGAAATCGTCGAAGTCGATTTCTGGGAAAAGTCAGAAATAATCAAAGAATATATAAAAGACCGGGAGACATACCAGAAGGCACTTCATATTTGCGCAACTCCTGCTCATTAACCATTTCTTCTTCCTCATCCTCCACGTCAAGGTTCTTTTGCATCTTGAGCACACGGCCTTCTCCTTTAATATCCCCGACACCGCGTTTCAGGCCATCGTTTGGACCGATCTCCTCTTCAGGATCGTGCGTAAACAGACGGACTTCAGTAAGACAATCATCAGGCTTCCAGCTGACTCTCAACTTGCGTCTTGCTTCCTTGCGAAGCCGCTTTTGACGCTCCTCTTCTGTCTCTGGAGGCTTGTTCTCAGCTGGTTTCGCAGATGAGGATTCTTCTGACTTGCTAAGACCTGCGAGAATATCCCCAAAGGACAAGGTAGGCTTAGGTGGTGGCGGTGGTTGGGGAGTATCCTTTTTCTCGGCAGCCGCACTGTAATTGTCAGTAAGGACAGAGAAAAGACTGGGGAACTTGATAACATACGTTGCCTTCTCCTTTGCAGCGGCGGCAGCAGCAGCTCGTGCTGCGTTTGAAGTGCCAGGCTTTTTGGATGCAGAGGCGAGACTGTTAAAGAGACTCGTCGGCTTCGGAGCAACGATGCTGGCTTTGGGGCGGGCCGATGCAGGAGCAGTTGTAGACGATGTTGGCTTAGCCTCCGCAGATCCTTCAGGACGCTTGGTAGCGGCCGTGTTGCCGTTGCCAGGTTTCGCTGCAGAAGGACCGTTTTTGACCGTTGATGTAGTCACAGTCCGTTTTGTCGCAGGAAAGCCATTGCTTTCACCTTCGCGCGGACGTTTTGTTCCGGCCACAGAGTCCGATCCGGACGTATCATTTGTAGATTCAGAAGCCGAATTTTTGCTAGGCTGCTCATCTTTGGCAGATGCTGCCTTAGAACCCTCCTGCTTCCTCTTGGTCGATGCAGCTGCGTTGTCGACAATTTTCTGGGCAAGGTCTTTCACGGGCTGACTTCCCTTTTTGATGATTCTGGGTAGAAGCTTCATGACATTGGTCTTCTGAAGTACGTCCTCATCCATGGTGGTAAATTTTGCGAGTAACTATGATTTTGCTACGATTAGCTCAACTCTTGTTACGCAAAGTTACGTTAATAGTTTTTTTTATTTACCTTGAGGATATTGACGGTCAACACCCCGTCGTAATCGGATGCCTGATGTCGATCGAGAAGAAATGAATACAGGGCGGAGACTGCTATTGGGTGTTCTCCTAGTCTGCTCAGAATGAGTTAGTATCTTGATCAAAGAGGTCCATACGTGGACCCGGGTCTTAGCAGATTCATCATTCGCCTCGAACGTGGCTTGTATTAAGTCATACAGCGCAACGAAGTCTGAATTGGTGACGCCAGAAAGCTCCTGGCGGATACCAACCAGTGTCTGTCCACGCCAGCTAACCGCACATGTTTACCTGCGAAGGTCCGCAATCCTCCAACACCTAGGATATATACTTGACTTGTATAAGCCATCGGTGTGATAGAAGATAACGTGCCTTTACGGGTAGTGAATAATTCCTTAAATGCGCTGGTTATCCACGCCAGGAGGGTTACATGGTAGTAGTTCTCAATTCGCTTCAGACTTCTACAGCCATGACGACGGCGACGACGATGATCTGCTAAAAAGGTGAGGGAATCAAACAGGAAAAGGACATACTTTTCAACGATGACCGGGTGGCCCTTCTCTAGAGTGGTGCGCACGACCACATCCATGACGTGCCGTTGCAAGACGACCTTCTTTTTCAGTTCCGCGGCTTTATCGTTTTCGGACTTGTTTTCTGCTTCTTTCATGGCCTGACTCTGCGTCTTCCACTCATCCCTTACGGATTTGACAACATCTTTGAACGCTACCAGAGCGCTCTTAATTTTTTCAACATTTGGTCGCCTGTTACGGGGTGCCCATACAGCTTTCAGAGCGTCGTATTCAGCGGCTCCTTCAGGGTTATCGGGACGCGTAGGTGGAAGAGGAGAAGGCTCTTCTTGAACTTCAATGTCGGACTCTGAGTCATCCGAACTGTCACTATCCGAGTCTGAGGAAGCTGATTTGGCGTCGGCTTTCTTCGAAGCGGCTTTATTCGCGGTCTTTTTGGGCTTTGGTTGTGCCGGCTTTGTCGGACTAGCTTTCTTTTTCCGAGGCGTAGTCGCCTTCTCCGGTTTGGCGGCTTCGGGAGCCTCTGGAGCTGCGTGTACTGTTAAACCTATCCCGAAAAAGCAGTTTGAGAGGATGGCGTTGAGACTCACCTTCCGGGCCGGGAGCTGCGGAGACAGGTACAACTACTTGCGGAGCCGTGTCTGGTACTGAAGCAGGTTGAATCTGCTCAGTTTGCTGTGAGGTAAGCGGCTGCGATGTAAACTGGTCAACTTGTGGTAAAGCCTCCAGGTTCTCATGATAGCCTTGATAGTTCCTAATGCAGGCGAATTAGCAATCATGGAAGAGAATTAAATTCTTCTGTGAAACTTACTTTGAACTATCTGGGCGTTCGTAAGTCGACGCTGCCGGGTTGTAAAATAGAAACTCATTCTGGGGCTCGACCTGAGACTGCGTGGACGCAGGAGGTGACGTTAGGAATTGGGGATTGATGGTTTGTTGATACGAAACATTCGAATTGGAGTCCAAGTAGTTGTTTGGGAAATTGACAGAGTTCTGCTGATAGGTGTTAGCATGGTCTCCCATACCATTACTTTCATGGATTGGCTTACAGAAATGCTGTCCTGGTACTCTGCTGGCAAGATATATTGATGATTGAGCGGTCGTTGGACATTATTAGGACGAATGGGGACCGGCTGGTTGGGTGAAGGACGTGGAGCAATGTTTTGAAGTGGTGGCCGGGTGTATGTTTCC
The DNA here is from genome assembly GCF_000968595.1 of Rasamsonia emersonii CBS 393.64. Taxonomy (NCBI): domain Eukaryota; kingdom Fungi; phylum Ascomycota; class Eurotiomycetes; order Eurotiales; family Trichocomaceae; genus Rasamsonia; species Rasamsonia emersonii. The sequence continues at coordinate 152,723 of NW_013563297.1, forward strand.
GGAACAGAAGGAGCATGAGACGTCTGATAGTAATGATTCGGAAGAGAATAGGGAGAGTGGTAGGACAAATTATTCGAGGGACTTAGAGACGGAGAATTGTAAGTCACCTGTCCCTGGGGATAGTGAGGTATCTGATACTGGCGCTGCTGTGGAATAGCGTAGTTCTGCGGCCCAGGCGACATCGTAGGCTGCGCCAAGGCCGAATTTTGGTGCCATGACTGGGGAGCTGTAGAGAAAATGGCCTGATTATGCTCCTGCTGAGGTTGGAGATGGTTTTGCTGCTGTTGCTGGGGTTGCTGTTGTTGTTGATGCTGCTGTGTGAAAATTGGATGGTCCCAGTTGATACCCAGCGGTTGCTGCTGTGGCTGCTGCTGCAACAACTGCAGGGGGTCCGGCCCCGACGAGTACAAAGGGTCGATGTGGTTCCAGTATTCAGGGGCCAGAGAGCCTTGTGCTACTGAGGAACGGCGCACATCCGGCACATTACTCTGCGGTGCTGACTGCTCCATGGCTGGATGCTGCTGTCGATCGACCAGATGTATATAGAACGGACAGAGTCACGTGCCACGGGGAGCACGTGTGGATGCCGAGTTCAGGAACAGCCGGTGCCGCTTTAAGACCGCAAGCAAGCCAGTTGCCGGAACGCGGGTGGAGCTTATTCGCCGGCATCCACCGACCGCGTCGATCGTGGCAATAGTCAGCCGGCAACCGGCCACTGAAGGCTGCGCGTGGCCTGCCAGCGAATGAGTCCGGTAAATCCTGCACCCAAGTCACAGCACTGTACAAGAGAACCCGCACAAAAGCGGCAAGAGGTTTTCTTTCACTGGCCAGCGCTGGCTAAGAGCTGCGTGTGCCTTAGGCGCCGAGAACGAAAATTTGGGTGCGCAGGCCTCTGTGCCCCTTCCCTTCGAGCGGGTCGCGTCCAGGTTCCGAGCGCTCTCCAGGTGTGCTTGTCGCCCTTTAGAGAAGAACCGGGGACACTGTTGATGCAAGAGCTTCAAAAAAAAAATCTCAAATACACCGGCAAGTACAGTAAGCAGCAGTAAAAAAAACCCAGTGGAATCCGATCTTCCTTCAACGCCTCCTCTCTCTCCGTGTTTTCCCACTTGTCTGTCTTTTCCACCACCACGGACCTGCCCGCTTTCCAGGAGTAAGAAACCGTAGAACTGCTGAAGAAACCTCTCATGTTCCGCCGCTCTCCGGCGGCTGAGCGTTCTCTAACTTGCCTTATAGGAGTAGGGAAAGGGCTCTAGTACGAAGAGCCACAGTCTCGCTGCCTGCTGGCAGCATAATCATTCGCTTTACGGAGGGTAGTGAAGGCTGGGGGTTGACGGTCGCGGAGAGACAGAGAGAAGGAAGGAAGGAGCGGCTGCCTGGAGGAAGGTTCTGCTGTTGTGTCACTGCGCCCGTTTGGGCCTAGCGTTGGCACATGACGTCCCAGCCACGGGTTGTTTGCTGTGTTTGGCGGCTTATGTCAGCAGAGCCCGCCATTGGCCAGAGCTTGTCGGGGCGGATGCTGCCAAGTGGATGGATGATGATGCCCCGACGGCGTGGATGGCCATCTTGCTGTATGGGGGAGGGACGGGCCTGTTCTTGACCTGGATCGTTGAGTCTGCAGTGTCATGAGCCTCTCTTCCTGCGCAACAGTCGCATTGATCTCCTGAGCGGATTTTGGACCTGCCGTTCGCCATGGCGTCCCATGCCATGTCGCTGCGGGACCGTCAAGTCGGTAGGTTGTGCACCACAGGCTGCTTCCATTTCCTGGGAATCTTCGTCGAGTGCTGACCAGAATTGCGATAGCTTCTATTCAGAAGATTCTCAACCTGAATCATGATATCCAGCCCGCTGGCGACTCCCACCACGATGGGACTGCGAACGGCCTCATTTCCCACTCCACCCCCATCTTGAACGAGGATGGCGACCCCATATGGAAGGTGTTGGTCTTTGATAACATGGGCCGCGATGTTATCAGCAGCGTGCTGCGAGTTAACGACCTTCGCGCGTGGGGAGTTACGATTCATCTGTATGCGACCTTGTTGACGTGGAAGATGCTTTTGTTCACTCCGACGTTCCTGGCTAACCTCGAGATGCTAGAAACATCAACTCTCCACGGTATCCCATCCCCGATGTCCCAGTCGTCTACCTTGTTGAGCCGACCCCTGCCAATATCCAACTCATCACGTCCGACCTTTCTCGAGGGCTCTACTCCCCCGCATACGTGAATTTCCTGTCCTCGGTACCGCGTCCACTTCTGGAAGACTTTGCCTCGCAAATCGCAGCGACGGGTACGGCAGAGCATATCGCCCAGGTCTATGACCAGTACTTGAACTTCATCGTTGCCGAACCAGATTTATTCAGCTTGGGGCTCGGCAATGACTGCTACTACAAGATCAACAGCGCTCAGACGAGCGATGAGGATCTGGATGATATCGTGGATAAGATTGTTAGTGGGCTGTTCAGTGTGAGCGTCACAATGGGTATGGTCCTGGTTCCTTTTTCTCTCTTTTTTTGAGAGGGCTGGCAACTGATCACAGAATTGTAGGAGCCATCCCAATCATCAGATGTCCCAAAGGAGGGGCAGCAGAGCTAATTGCGACGAAACTGGACCGCAAATTGCGGGATCATATACTGAATTCTAAAGACAACCTTTTCTCAGGCAACAAGCGCCCAACTCCTGGGGTGCCTGCGTCACGGCCTGTCATGATCATTGTTGATCGGAATGTCGATCTCGTCCCTATGCTTTCCCACTCGTGGACATACCAGTCTCTCGTCCAGGACGTTCTCAAAATGCGTCTAAATCGCATCACTGTCGAGACGCCGGTGGATGAAACGAACCCCGCCAAGGGAATGACGAAGAAGTCGTACGATCTGAACTCGAACGACTTTTTCTGGAAGCGCAATGCTGGCGTCCCCTTCCCCCAAGTGGCGGAAGATATTGACGCGGAACTAACGCGGTATAAGGAGGACGCGAACGAGATCACCAAGAAGACGGGCGCGTCATCAATTGAAGACCTTCAAAACGATGCCAGTGCTTCTGCACAGCACCTGAAGGCCGCCATCACGCTCCTGCCAGAGCTGCGTGAGCGCAAGGCCATTCTCGACATGCATATGAACATTGCTACCGCTCTTCTCAAGGGCATCAAGGACCGTCAGCTCGACAACTTCTTCCAGCTGGAAGAGAACATTGGCAAACAGTCCAAAACGCAGATCCTGGAGCTGATCAACGACCCGAACAAGGGCACGGACCCGACAGACAAGCTGCGACTGTTCATCATCTGGTTCCTGACGACGGAGACGGAGTTGTCACGGGCCGATCTGGCAAAGTTCGAAGAAGCCCTGACGCAAGCCGGCAACAAGGATGTCAGCTCGATCGCGTACGTCAAGCGCGTCCGCGAGATCACGCAGATGACAATGATGACCAGCGCGGCGAGCGGGGCGCCCCAGCAGCAATCCTCAGACCTCTTCCGGGGATTCTCGTCTCTCTCCAACCGACTGACGGACCGGATCACGTCAGGCGCGCTGGGGGCCAACTTCGACTCGCTCATCTCGGGCGTGAAGAATTTCCTCCCGGCGAACAAGGACCTGACGCTGACGAAGATCACGGAATCGATCATGGACCCGTCCTCGGCATCCAGCTCGGCGATCGCCAAGACGGAGAACTATCTCTACTTCGACCCTCGGAGCGCCAACGCGCGCGGCGCCATGCCCCCGACGTCCGCCTCTCGGTATGCCCAGGGCGGGTCGCAGATGCCCGGCGGGCCCGGCAGCGCCGGACCAGGAACGGGCGCGACCTTCGGACAGCGCCGGCAGGCCTTCAACGAGGCGATCGTTTTCACCGTGGGCGGAGGCAGCATGGAAGAGTACGGCAACCTGCAGGACTGGGTGCGACGGACCAGCGGGCAGTCAGGCGGCGGCGGCACCAGCGGAGCCGGCGGGAGCAGTGGAGGCGGGGCCTCCTCGGCGGGCAGCCCTCGACGACGGGTGGTATACGGCAGCACGGAGTTGATGAATGCGTCGGAGTTCCTGACCGATGCACTGGCTCGATTAGGCAAGGAGAGCTGATACTTCCGCAATAAAAGAAAACAAAAGGGTTCCGAAGCCCTCTCTCTATCTTCCTTCTTCCTTTTTTTTTATTATAGTATTTAACTGTAAGGTTATCTTATCTGCTACATCTACCTACTCAGTAGTCAAGATAATAGACCCCTTTGTCTTTTTCTCTTTATTTCATGTTCATTTCATTCCATCCCATTTTACTATCAAGAGTAACAGAAACGAATAGCATAACCGTCGGGTTTGCTACTATGTTATGTTATGCTATGCCATGTTGATGTTTAAAAAGAGAGAGATATGAGGATATGAGGTAGAGCAGAAGACTACAGACTGCAGTGTGGACGATTTAAGTAGATAAAGACTAAGAGTACGGGATAGATAAGACTACGATTTATCTGGATTATATATATATACCTGGTAGATGGGTGGATATCTTTCTTGATAGATAGATAGATATACCTAGTATGAGATGTGTATGGATGAGATGAGATGAGGCTGCAACGCAGGACTTGGAGTCAATGTTAAGTAAGTAAGTAAGCCCTAACTAACTAATATATAACAAACGAACGGATATGTGTGTCCTCGTAAAACCTCTATATAGTCATATAACGACCGACCCAACGAACGAACGCCTTACATAGTACTCCGTACTCCGTCCTTACTCCTTCTTGTAAGACCCTTTGCTCATCGCGCGCAATCTTACCTAGGCAATCTAGGTAAGTATCTCTTTGGGGAAATAAAATCGACAGAATAGTGATAGCACAGCCGAACTGGATGACTTGTCATCCTCCTGTAAGACTACTGTCCTCCGGCTTCCCCCGAAGGTCCCGGGGAAGAGCGCACAGAGGAGCCGGGCGTATTATTCATGGATGAGGACGATGACGATGACGCATATGGATCACGCGCCGTGGTTGTGGCGGGATAGCAGTAGTTGCAAGGCAGGGTACGGAAACCGGCACCCTTGCAATGGCGACAGATATTCATTCTGTACAGCAGAAAAGTTTAGACGATCCCAATACACAAATACGTGCATGCAACTAAGTTCCAGTGGGGTCTACTGACCCGAAGAGAACAGTGAAACATGTATCATGATGAAAAGTTATAGGTACCGGCAGCACCGAACTCACCTTGGAGGATGACCAGCACACATTTGACAGTTCAAAACACGTCGTCCACCAATGCATTGGTGGTCCACGTCTTGAGAGGGCCCAGAAGACATGATAACGGTAGGGCTAGGTAAAGAAACGCAGCAATGGAGTAATGGTATAAAGTACTGGTAGAAGAGGCAAAAGTTCTTGACGATTGCTCTGGACAATGAGTTCAGTCAAGCACGAAGATCTATGATGGATATGGATCCAGTCGGAGATTTTTCCATCCGCCTTATTCCTCCTCATCTGGATGGCTCCACGCTGTATTTATACTTGCGTGCTGGACCTGGCTTGCAGTGCAACAGCACCCAACTTCAGCCCTAATTATATCGTGTGCGAGCTGGAGACATGACGTCTTCGAAACGCTGCTGTGTTACAGATCCCAGATGCAAGTGATTTATCCTGCGCCAAGATCGTGATTTCAACAGCTTCAACCTGAGAGATCTCGGTTAAGCCATGCTTCGACCAATACCTTGTGCCTTGTGCATACACAAACCTGCGCACAATTGATCAGCAGGACATGTCCGAGACAAATCCATTGGCCTCGATCCCCGACTCCCTTTGGATTTTGATTCGGCCAAGTCCGCGCAAGATGTCTAGTAGGCGGTGAGGCCGTGGACTGTAGGTCAGCCTTATTTCCGGGTCCATGTGGCTGGAACAAGGTGCCTGGGATCGGCTGCTGCAATTACCCATTGCATCAATTCGTGGTAAACGGACGAAAGTAGTAAATAAAACGGTCTATGCTTCAAGGCAAAGCATAAGAGCGATACAGAAGGATCCCTGCAACCTCCCGTGAACAACGTCGGATAATTAAAGAAGGTTCGCGAAGGTTTTCATCGAATGAGGAAACAATTGCACTGAGACGATAGCTGATAGCTGCACGAGTCATGAGGTGACTATGGTCCCAGGAGCGACCTGATCAATGGAGGCGCCTCAATTCTACCCTCTGGGGGTTCTGAATGGATGACAACCACTAAAAATGAGTTATTTTGAGATGTCGGGTCTGTCGCACAACCATCATACAGCCCGAACACATCATGATCACATATCTCACCGCTCAATTCACTGTTCATGACAGGAATCAGCTGACTTCAGCAGTCTCTGGACCAAGCTCTCGGGCTGACACAGCAGATATATCAGGCGTGAAATGAGCCAGAGTTTATGCCGTTCTCGGTACTGAAGGATCCTGTAGTCCAACAAGACGAGGGTGGGATGCTGACAAAGCGCCTGTACAGAAATAGATCAGAGGGCTTGGATGCATGTGAGTGACCTGGATTGTGCGTTAAATCAACCCCCAAATTCTTCGCTAACAGTGGAGAATAACTTATTGGGAGTCCCATCGACAGTGATGACACTAAGCTTTGAGGTCTATAGGAAAAACCAGGAAGGAGCGATAATGCCCAATGTAGCGGGATTTCCTTATGAAGATTTAACCCGCAGTTGATGGGACGCAAAGGCAACTTTGCGATCCCAAACCAAGACCATTAGGTATCTTCACACGCGAACGACACTATCGAGGGGCGTAAACCGGTCGTGGATATGCATGTTGTGTCAATTCACGGACGTCATGTATGGAACTGATGAGAAAATAGAGTTTAGAATGACATGCGTAGATAAGGCAACCGGTGTATGTACTTACTCGGTAAAAAAACGCGTCGTCAGGCAACTCGCCCGTCCCCTCTGGAAAGAGGAAGGGCAAAAGACGAGACGAATATGCACGAGGGACGGATTCGAGCGGATTACAGACATATCCACCACCTGGTCTTCGTGTCACAAGATGCAGCGTTGCAATGTGCATAACTGGGTCGCTGCAGGTATCCGAAAAGCCGGCGAATCGGTACCGGGAGGTATTCCCTCTGTGCTGGTCGTATTCGGGTAGCCATGAATTTTCAATTTTGCTCGTGATTGTATCCGAGAAGTGAAGAATACCTCCAAGGCTGGAAGTTTCGAATACTGTAGCACGTTGCAACTCACTCCCGCGAGGCAGCCGAAGGATGATGGCAGCAAAGTAATAGCTGCAGACGGCATCAGAAGGATCTGGTTCAGAATGGAATGTTGAGCCACGGGCTAGCAAATTTCGACCCGGGACACGAAAGGACTACACATCACATCTTGCAACGTTAGTGCTTGCTAGGACGTTCACAGGATCAATTATGTATATACAGTACCTGCTAGTGATGTCTTGATTCCCAATGTCCCGATGCCAGGCGGCTCGTCGGGACAAATAGCCCTTCCTGCAGTGATTCGCACGTTGTGTTGCTGGCGGTCGGCGGCCTCTAGTGGCCAATTACCACATCTCGAGCTGGAGCAAAGGTTGGGTCTGTGACTAGAGATGCCTGTCATCAATTAACACTTATTGCCCGATGATCAATTCTCGACACGGACACGGCTGGCCTGCGAAACGAGACCGCTACACGCTTTGTGCGCATTTTTTGGCATGGCGGTGATGGACGCCTTGGGTGAGGTTGGGCTTGCTAGAAGCGCTGAGCCCTCACAGGTTAGTAATTATTTGAGATTGGACTGATACTAGAACGAACCTTATTAGATGCCAGTGCTGGAAAAGCGCACGCTCAGAACCCAATGTCCGAACAAGGGTGACACGCCGTGGATAAATTGATTGACTGATCGAGGGTCTTTCAGGCTTGTCGGGAGAGGGCAATAGCTTGAACGTGCGCGTGATCCAGAGGAAGGAGCCAGCGGTCGGTGTCTCACGGGACCCGAGTGATTGCCTTACGCGTTGCGATCGCAGATTACGATCACAGATCTCCTGTGGATATCTTTCCGCGCAGATGAAAACTACTATAGATCAGAATCACTACAGCCACACATGCTCGATTTCTCATGGATCCGTGTCATTATAGCAAATCCGTATGCCTAGTACAGAGCTCGTTTTAAACCCGCTAAGAATACATAAAGAAAGCAACGGACCAAGAGAAGGTAGAACAAGAGGGATACAAGTGGGTTCATATCGGGAAAGACGGAGTAGAAAACCCGGAATAAAATGATGGAGGGGGAAAGATTCAGATCGGATGGCTCCATGAGGATTAGACCGTACATTGCAGCGAGAATTTGAGCTGACTGACAACCCTCCTCCTGACCCTCACCTAGAAATTAATATCGTAGTAGAAAAGCCTTCCAACGCCATATAACCCTAAAACGCAGAGGTATCATTGCACAGATATCTTTGGTGGCAAGAATAAAGGGAGACATTCAGCAAGGAGATGAATGGAGAGGGGAAACAAGGTCACATGTACAGAACTCCAAGCGGTTCCAGGTCATGGATCAGTCCCAAGTCGACACCATAGCATCACGTAAATTAAACTTGCTGAAGGATGGAGATAGCATCGATTCTAGTGGTGGCATCAGCAGCAATTGGTACTCTGATGCGAAAATCAATCCATCATCCAAGGCAGGAAACCCAATATTGTGCAAGTAATCTAATCAAAGAAATCAGGAGGGAGAGATGCCAGAGTAGCAACGGTGGCAATGCTACCAACAACTGCGCCCATGACAGCAGTGGCAGCGTACCGCATGAAGTTACCACCACGCTCTCTCGCAGTCTTCACACGCTTTCGTCGCTGATCCGCTTGTTTAGCATCGATATCCGTAGGATGAGCGGGTTTAGGCTCAGTCTGAGCCGGGATCTCCGTCAGCTGAGATTCGGAAAGGGCTGGACCCTGTATGACTGGTCGTGGCTGAGCATCTGGAAAAGAACTATCTTCCAACACAGCCGTATGATTGTCGAGGCTGCTGGTGTTCGAGACCGCCATGTCGGCTTCAAAGTCAGCAGCCTTTCGTTTCAACGGGTTTGTCTGCGCGGATGCATGACATTCCCCTGTAGACTTCTCCACGATATCGGAGATCGAGACGCGCGTTGTGCTCACGGTATGTTCCAGGTTCGGCTTGTCGCTCCTGTCTGTCAGATGAGATTTAGGTCGGATGAAATCAGACCCCGTGACTTGTCCACGAACGTTCTCAAAAGAAGGTGAAGAGGGAGGGTGCACGAATTGGCTGGAGACACTCGCAGCTTTTTCACTATAGTGATTAAGATAGCCTTCGGAAGATTGGTGTGAACTGAAAGCAAACGTCTCATGAGCTGCATCGGCATAGGAGCTAAGATTGTTAACCAACGCAGCTTGTGGAAATGGAGGAAATGATAGCTGCGGAGGTTGACCGGATTGCTGGAGGGCAGACCATTCCTCAAACGTCGGTGTGAATGAGCCATAAGGATAGCTTGATAGTGGTGCATTTGACGTCTTCGCCATGGCTTTATC